>NC_025686.1:23425331-23472390 GCF_000633955.1 Camelina sativa | reverse complement strand
AAAAAAAAAAAAAAAAAACAACATACACACTCTAGATTTAAAATTCTTTGAGGCTAAAATTTGTGGCTATTTCGTATATAATATAGCCAGTTAGCCACGGACGGACGGCCACATACACAAATCAATTGCTATCACTGGATCACATAGGATTTGCGACATTCAGTGACATAGTGTTATCTTCGGCCATAGGTTCCACTAGTGACTACTTGAGACGGATTTAGCCACAAATTTTCCAAGGCTAGTATTACAACGAGCTTGCTTACTTATAGTATTATTTAGCTATGTAGCCACCGTTAGCCATAAAATTCCGTGGCCGTTTAGTCATCAAAACAGCAATTCTATACGACCATAAAATATATAGTGTGATAGTATAATACTCATGATCAATGTAGTGTCGGCATTGTTCGTTTGTGGCTGAGCGTTCGTGAAACTTTTTTGTAATCGAGGTCGAGGCATCAGTCAAGAATATTATTGTACTTAAGATTGGAATTTTTTTTAACTGAGGTACTATGAAAGAAAATTGTTGAGATTTCGATCACCAGGACATAAAATAACATTATATATAACTTTTTTTTTTTAACAAACGATGATTCTATTCATTCAAATAGAAACAGTATAAAGAGGAATATAAAGTATCACAGAATTTAAAAGATTACAGATAAAGGCTTTCCCCAAAGCCATATATACTAGTAGCAAGCAGATAAAAAACATCAAGCAAATATCCATGAGATCTATGAAACAAATGCTAAAAAGCAATTGGAGACATGTGGGATCATGGTTGCAAGAATGGACATCTTCGAGGGACTCGAGAGATGACAGAGAGACCATGGTCAAAAGACATAGAGCCGTTAGTAGGAGAATCAGAGCCAAGGAGCTAACTGGAGTGAGGAGCACTAGCAGGAGCAAATCCATGACAGGGATTCGGGGGGCAATAGCCCGGAGGGTGAGGAAGGTGCTGGTGATTGTTTGCTTAACACGGTGGTACCTAAAGTGATTAGCTAGAATTGTCGAGGGGTGGATGTTGGTATAGAACACTCTACGGCCATAACCACAGCTTCGACAATTTGAATTCAGCTCTTGCAAGCCACAAAACTTCAAGGACTTAAGGTCAGTAGAAGACAGAGTTGAAACTAGTGCCAGGGATCGAAAGAAATAAGTGTGGTATCGAGACATAGCAGGTGGATCCTCTCTGCCATGGAAATGGTGATCAAGAATTCCACACAAGATATGTGGTCGGTAAGACACTGACGAGTAGAAGGCAGACCTGAGCTTCAGAGGAGAGTTTGGTTGCAGGGCAATGGGATCAGGAGAGATTACCAAGGAAGCTAAAAGGAGTGATGTAAGGTCGAAACAAACTAGGTTGGTCCTCTCTGCCATGACAATGGTGATCAAGGATTCCACATAGAGTTTGTATTCGGCAACACACGGGAGCAAGGATAAACAGCCTGAGCTTCAGTAGATAGTAAGAATGCTGGGAATTGAGTAGAACATGAAAGTTCCAGATTTTAGGACCAAACGACAATGACATAAGCTGAGAAATAGCCATAATTCCCACATACCCTTTGTATATCAAAGACACACTAGCAAGCTGGAAACTCTGATGCAGTCTTCGAACATCGAGGATAACCAAACAGACTAAGAACTGTCTAGAGGATAACAGAGGGCTAAACAGAGAGAGCCTGGACTTTTGAAGGTGAAGCGAGACCCTATGGGAAGCCAACATACCGATTTCGGGTCCATAACTCATCCGCAAAGATCCAGTGGATGTTGTGGATGGCCAGGGGAGTTGAGACGCGCAGCGGTTATCCGGAGAGGAGAAAACATTCTGCTTCTCTGGTGGGAGTGGCCGTGGGTCGACGAGGTTCTGAAAAGGACATGACTTTGGAACAGAAGTCCAAAAGCGGAGGCGAGACGCTGCTCTGGGAAGTTTCCCGTCAAGCATCAACTCCGATGCCGCTTGGGGAGGTTCGGAGGATGTTGCGGGAAGGGGTTCGTCAGAGGCGGAGCACAATCCGGATCGAGAAATTGGAAAATGTAGGGACTCTGGAGGCATCGACGGTAGGACTGGGCGAGAGTAATTGAGGATGGGGTTCGCCGGGCACTACATCCTTCGGTATGAGAGCAGGCACGAGTCTTCGCCGTTCGGATCTGGGTTGATGGTCGAGGATTGAGAAGGAAACAAAGATGAAAAATAAAATGGGGAAAAAGATTTTAAAAAAGACATAAAGGAGTACAGGAAGTAGCAGACTATTTTAGGGTGTGAGAGAACCTGACGCCGGCGAGCCGGAGCCCTACCGGCGTCGGAGAAGAAGGGTGTTTGTGGTGTCTCGATAATAGTGTCTAGGAGAGAAATTAGGGCGAACTGGTATTTTCTAAGGAGCCAACATTATAATTTATCTAACCTAACCTCTAACATTATATATAACTATAGTGCACTTTTTAAAGGTTTTGTGGATAAGTGTGGGTTTTATTTTAGGATTTCTGATCATCAAAATATATTTAACAAACAAAAATATATGCTTACCACTGCATGCAGAAGAAAGTTAATCTATTATAATTCATTACAAATGCAGATAATCAAGACATCTTTCTGATATCATATATACTCGCTCTCGTTTTCTAATGTTCGAAGTCAAAAATGTCGTCTAAAGTTGAAATTAATTCATGCAAAAACTAATACGCTATAATGGGTTGCTTTATGCTAATTTGTTTAATTAATTTGTAGATTATATATATACCCGATCATGATGATTAATAGCAACACACAGAAAATGTTTTACATTAAGAAAAGAAAAAAAGGCAAAGAGAAAGCGAAAGATTTTGGTTTTACATGATATGGCTAATCAATATTGGAGCACTACTTTGCTCTTAGTTTGGTGTAATGATCATAACTTCTAACTTTTGTGTAATCAAAGAAGCCAAGAAGGGTCTTATAGTGGTGGCGAGAGTCCAAATCATTGGGGAATAATATTCCCATAGGACCCATGAAATGAGAAAAGGACCAAATGTAAACATAATTTAATTGAGACTACTCTATTTGCAAGGAAAGTATATACTTTTAGAGAAAGATCGATGAAGAAGAATGCAAATGAAGTTTTCTTTAATACTGATAAGGAGCTAATAAAGTGGCAAAGTTTTGGAGTTCTAATGATTTGGTTTGCATTTTGCCTTACATATTTCCAACAATAGTTGGAATATAAAGATGATCCCATCATTGCAAATGCATCTTCAGTTTATAATTTAAGATTTATATGATCAACAGCTTCATCGAAAACGGAAATCTATACAAAGTTTGAGATCAATCACTGTATACAATACAATCGTTAGACTAAAAAAACCCATGAGTTGTCATAATGGATTCGGTGTAGATATTATTATAGTGCTTTTGACCATTATTGCCTTGTGTTTTTTTTTGGGTTAGTTTTGACCATTATTGTTTATACTGTACTATTTGATATTTGGACTAATAGTTATAAATATTAAACTTGGCAGTTTTGGGAAAAAAATATATATAAGAAACCAACATTTCAATAGGAAAAATTACTATTTCTTTCTAACATGTGTTTTAAGGAAAACCCAACTTTGAGATTAAATTTGAAACTACAGCGAACACGCATTCGGAACGATGTAGATATGGGTTATCCAGTTTGAAAGTATATGTATATTTGAAAAAGGATTTAAGTTATTTATTAAAAAAAAAACAAATTTTGGACACTAAAAACACGTTTACGTTTAGTAGCTATAGCTAGCGTAATGATCAAACCAATAATGCCAAATAAAAATATGATTTATTGATAGTTTTTGGTTGGATTGGCGAGAAAAATGACATAAAAATTGAAAAGGGTGAAAATGCATGGGAGTGAAAATGAAAGCACATAGCTTTTACGTTCCATTTTATACGGTTTCCACTAATAAAAGGCGCAACTTTAATTTTCTACAATAGTATTATATACACTTACTTCTTATCAGACAGAGCAACGTAAAAAATCCAATATACTTTTGAACTAGGAATTCAAATGTAAATTGTCGTAATTTCTTAGTGTGCTAGGTACCCATTTTTATAAATTTCTCTGTTTCGAATACTAAATATATTACTGCTAAATGCTAGTAATAGTTTTGTTCCGACTGGTAACATTGTATAATTTTATAATGACCTTACAAAGTGAGAACTCGAATAATGAAAGTTGAATAACATCACTTCAAGTTGTATAATCTTATAATTAATTTTACTTACATTGATTTAAATTATCTGGTGCAGTAATAAAAATTCAACTTTAGTTATGGTGTTGACACATCAGTGCCTATATTAACTTTAACTATATATGGATGTAGCACATCACTTTTGCTAAAGGTTGCCGCGTATATATATATATATATATATATATATATATATATATATATATATATATATATATATATATATATATATATATATATATATATATATATATATATATATATATATATATATATATATATATATATATATATATATATATATATATATATATATATATATATATATATATATATATATATATATATATATATATATATATATATATATATATATATATATATATATATATATATATATATATATATATATATATATATATATATATATATATATATATCAACGCAAAGGATATAATTACGGTGGTACGATATTCTAAGGACATGAATACATGAAAAACTGTCTCGCTCTCGCAAGCTAGTAGACTAAAGCCGATTCAACTGCGTATTTTAAACATTACTCATTTATGAGTATCGGCTGCGAACAAATTATCTACTCATAAAATTCGAGATTAGTATGTGTTCATAATAATGATTTTTATCCAGAAATAGATTAGGTATGAGACTGTATAAAGATAAAATTAGAAAAGGAAGAAAAAACGCATGTTAATTTTTATATGGAAAAGGGCTTTTTGGTGTTCATCGGATCTAAAGGGGAGAGGAGTGATCATTAAAGTATTAAAGAAGAAGGGGAAAAAAAAAGTAAAGAGATCAGAGAAGGTTAAATCGAAGGGATAATAAAAGGCAAAAAAAAAAAAAGGTGTGTTCATTATTTTCTTTGCCTTTTTTTTTTTCAAATGTTGATGCTTTTCTTCTTTTGCATGGAAAAGATAAAGAAATTAATCATCATTACTCTCTCTCTTTTTTCTTCTCTAATCCCAATGAAGCATGAATCTTGATCGATCAAGCTTTTATAAAAAAAAATTAGTCTACAAAGGAACCCACCGGATGAAAAAGAAGGTTTGATCTTTTGTGAATAGCTGAGATACTCCAAAACAGAACTTAAAAGGACTAAAAGACACAAAAAAAATTAATTAAAAGTGAAACTATACGCGCAAGAAAGAACAACATGTTCTTGATGACCTTTTAGTTTGATAATCAACGATTGTTTAATTTTATTTTTACAGAGATTAGTTAACATTATAATGTAAGTATATCAATGATGAAGTATAAAAATCGTTGTTTAAGTCAGAATTTTTAAGATGAAATGAAAATTAATCTTAAAGTAGGCAATTTTCTGTCAAAGTTAAAACTTAAAAGTAGGCAGTTGTAATAAAAACGAATTATGCATTGATTAAGACTACGACGTTTCTTAACATTTATGTTTGTGATTGCGTTTTCATGTCGTGATGTCCTAATCAATACTACTACTAGTAGTAAAAAAAACACAAGCACAAAGAAATGTTTGTACTTCATAATTTATTACTACAACAATTATTTTGGAGCTTTATCGTCTTTGAGTTTGGTATTTGCATATCTATGAATTTTATTACTTGAATTAATTATATGTTCCATCTCTTTCACAAATAGTATCATTTTGACATATTTCATATAAAGTTTTTTAAATGTGTGAGCATTAGCACAATTAATCTTATTTGTGTATTTCTAAAAATGTGTATTATTCTTCTTATATAAGAATCTATTTAAAAAAATCGAACCTAAACTGAACTAGATATAGAATGAACACCATTTAGCAAATTTCAACAATAAAATGACATTTCCTCATCTATCTCATATTTTTAATTTTATACAGATCATTTTGATATTCCGTATTTGTGTTTGCTTCATCTGATGCGAGATACTTGACTTTAGTTGTCTAAATATGGGTTTAAAATTTCAACCAATGAGAAACGTTGACTAGCTAGAAGAGCTTCAAACTGTAACTTACTTGTAAGGTAGTTTTGTTGTGTGAATTTCCAAATGAGATCATTAGAGCTAGACATCTACATTTTATGGAAATGGGTAAGAGAAAACAGAAGAAGAAGAACCATACTCTCCTTTAAGCATTACATGTGACTAAGCTATTCCTTGGCAATGAATTCTCTTAACGACGATTTTATGTGTGCAGCAAGTCTTCATGATCTCGCAGCTGTCTTTGGTCGTTTTGTTTTTAGATTGATCTTTATCACACGTATATAAATGTACCGATGGTGTTGATGATGATGATTTTGCTATGCACTCTTGTGTGAAGCCCAAAGTAACTGCTGATGCTTCATTTCTGAAACCCTCTCGTTGACAAGAGCTTCTTTCTTTACTTTGAACCTCCCACTTGATCAGGAGTGTTTCCATCATTACTTTATCTTCGACCATGCATGGTCATATGCTTTCAATGCAGAGCAGTGTAGTCTAACTCTAAGTACTCTCTATATATACTTACGATTGATGGACCAAGACATCGTTATATTTTTAAATATCAATCAATGTAACTAAACACACCAAACAAATCTATGAAACAAGAATATAAAAGAATATCTTGTCAGAGTATTGTCAGATTCCATGTAAGCTTTTATAATTGATTTGATCGAAGAAAGCTTACATAGGGACAGTCGAATTAAACATTCTCGTGTATAGATTGATCTATATCTATAGAGATATCACCCATTTGTTTGTCTCTCTGCTCTTTAATTTATTTTACGAAACTTCGTATAAACGCCAGTGATTTGTATTCGCGTTCTTATTTGTCTGAGGAGAAGATTATCATAAGTGAGTGAGCTGTATATAGAAAAAATAACAAACTAAATTGGATGACTAATATAGTGTAAAGTACATACGTACGTTAAATTTTCTGAAGAACATAATGTATCAGTATAAAAAAAAAATAACATCTACACTATTTGGACCAAATTGCTTTTGACGCGAAATTTTGCATTTTTCTTACTGGTTGATTTTTTTTTTTTCTGCAACACAATCAAGATGTAATTTTTGTTTGATTGAGATTGTTTTCATTAATATTCGTGATGCCTACATATTATTCACATATTGCAGAAGCTCTGATTCATATGTTCAGGTAACTTTATTTACCCAAACATTAATCGTATTCAGATGCTAAAGTTTGTAAATGATTGACGTGACTCAAAAAAGCATGCCCTACGTAAATAGTGAGTCCATAGGTAAAAAAAACTTTCTAAAGACCACGCATATTTATTTATACATATATATATATATATGTATTTATCTAAAAGTTGTATTTATATGTTTGTTGGTGAGAATACACAAGAAAGTACCCCGACATAACAAAATAAATGACAGCGTACACAAAACAAAAGCAATTCAAAATTATACTAGAGTTTATGTTTCTCTTGTATGGTGCCCAACTGCCCATATATTCAAATGTTAATATAAATTCAAGTTTTTTATACGAAACAAGTCTTGTCTTTGTAAAGACTAAAATATGATCATTTGGTTAATCATGTTGTAATGTGGGATAAACCAAGTGTTTAATGATTTGGTAAATGAAAGTTGAAGTTGAACCAAAAAAAAAAAGAGACTAAAATATTCATTGTAAAGGAATCAATATCTTCAATTTTAATCTTGTTAAATCAAAACTATTTCGACCGTAGCTCAAACAAATTAATTTCTCGGAACCTAATATTTTTTTGCTTATCCTGAATACACAAAATCCTTTTGTTTCAAACGTAGGATTTACTTTCGAGGCATCATTAATTTTGAGTAAAAAAACAAAACAAAAAACTAACAAAACAATAAATTAAAGAAATACAATTGAGGTAAGAAGATTGGTGAGCAAAGACAAGACAACGGCTAAACAGACATGAATTTGGTTACCAGATTCTGGTAAAAAAACATCTGGCTGTAACTTTGAGGCAAGAAAAAAAAGGCTTTTACGTGCCATTTTATTAAGTGTAAAAAGTGACTATTGTTTTGTGTACATTCCACTATTGCAGTCAAAAAGAGTTTTTTCCTACTCTTCATCTTTTTTGCTTCATTGGTTTTATAAAGGAATTAAATAAATTTATCTTTATTTATTTATGTATTATCTTCTTTATTTATGTTGGATTTTGCATCGTATCAAGAAAAGTTAAAATACGTATCTTGGCTTTTGGTTTCTTTTGAGATGTATAAGCCAACCAGCACAAACCTAGACTTATAGGCACTAACACTAAGTCACTTATTAATTACATAATCCTAGTATTTAGGTTTTGATATAAGTCTGATTGTCTGAGTTCTCATGAAATATAAGATTGTTATGAGTTTATTGTGTTATGTAACTTTTGTTCCCCTTTCTTTAAAGCAAACTTATACTTGTAAATATATATATATATATATGTATATATATATATTTTTTCAGTAACGAGATTAATTGTAGTTTTCACATGTATAATAATTTAAAGTTCTTTTAGAATAACATAATTAAAAGTTCAATGAATATGCTCTTGTTAAAAACATATGGGTCTAAAAGATAAACCTTCTCATATCAAATGAATATAATTCGACACATACGAAAGAGATTGAATCTGTTTAGAATCTACAGTAGATCACAGAGAATTGGAAAATGATAACTTTTACATCGGATTGAGCTAAGTAAAGAAGAAGCCAAGAGAGGGAAACGTGAACGAATGAACGGAGAATCAAACTCTCTGCGTCAGATAGAAGGATACAATCACATGGGGAACCAGACCTTCTGTTTCAGACAGAGGGCTTCAGCTCTCGGAGAGGAGAGAAAGAAAGAGCAATGTGACAAATGTCCTCTTCTTCTTTTTTTCCTTTTTATTTCTTGGGAGTTTGAACAAACGCGTGCCCTATCAAGCTGACACAAACAATTTTACCAAAAAACACAAAGACACTTCACATACACCAAAGCCTACTACAACACTTAGTGAAAATATTCTCTCTCTCTCACACATCTTTATATTCTTTCTCTTCTCTCTTTTTGATGGCTCGCCTTTTGAAGCACCCAACATGGATTCTCTTTGCTAGTCTAAAACCCATCACTTTGTATCACACCTAAAAAATATTCAACAGAAATAAAGGATAGTAGATTCTGTTTTCACATTATCTTCACTAAAGGTTTTTATATTTCATCTTTCTCTGTTTCTCCAACTAGTCCGATCGAGCTAGTTGTTATACGATAAATTATGAACATGTACGCTTATAATTAACAACGAAAATTTTCATTTTACGAATTCAGTTGGTCATGACTAGGCTAATGATGAGCTAAGAGTATATTTTATATATCTATGCCGTTAGATTTTTCATTTTTAAAGTAATTTGCATCATTCGGTGGAAAATATACGGAAATGCGATAATGACAATATGACATGATATACAAGACCATAGAATAAAAACTTTAATGTAGATCGATGTGTCTTTTTTGTTATTGCTTATTATATTATTGGTTTAGGGTACGAACGATCCATCTATCTATCTATCGAGTCTTTTGGAGTGTATTGCATGGGGGAAGAGTGAATAATCACTTAATTAATTAGCCGAAAATATATAAAATAAACTTATAAAAGCCAACTTTTTGGGTTTCCCACTCTGTTTCGTCATCATTGCAGATGAGGTGTGAATGGGCCACACAGTCTTTGCTTTCAACTTTTGTTTCATTCCCTTTTTTATGTAGGGTTTTCTAGTAGGAATGTCTCTTTGCTTTTGTGTTCCTATGGATTTTTTTAATACTCATATACTTTGTATATATTCCCATTGTATCTATGTTTGCACTAAGTGGACCAAATGTATTTTATCTATAATGCAAATTCGTAAATGAAAATCACGATCAGACGTGAAATTTATTGGTGTCAGATTGTAAGTTTTTTCTCGATCCAACAATCTTTTTAGGCGTCAGATTGTTATGCATGTTAAATAAGATCGAATCGAAGTTTGACTATCCCTATCCACACAAATCAATATTAGAAGTTCGGCTGGGTTTAGGCCCATTCTCATGGGATATTTTAATGGCCCATCTAATAACACAAGTTATGTTGATGACATCCAAAAACGGAACATCGTATGATAGATAAGAAGAAGAGCACATTAGGGAGATGAGTAATGTGGTTAAGGCCTTCTTGTATGACGTTCCAAAAACATTCGATAGTGGATTGGACATGACCCAAAAACAGTAATCATCAAGCCCATATGAACTCGAGTGGAGTCCAAAACAGTCATACTCATACATCATCCGTATGACCGTATAGTATGTTTTGTTATCGGCCACAAAATTCAATACTGAAGCAATAATTTTATAGAGTTTGTCGTCTAGGAGAGACTTTAAATTTACAAACCCTTGAAAAAGACGAGAATATATACATTATGTAGGCATACTAGCCATGTGTGTTCATTATGTCCTCGACCAATGTCCATTATTTTGATTTCTACTTGTCGACATTATGAGTTCGTACTTTGTCAATCAGTCCAAATCGCAAACAAAATATACGGACACCAACAACTCAATGAGAGAGTAAATTTTATATCGTCTTATGAGTTCTGATGGGATATAAAAAGCACAATATTATGTAAATAAGAACTTACACTATAATAATGTATTTTGTTTTCAGATAGACCTTGCTGCCATTCACATAATTCGACCCTCCCTCTTTACGCTCATACTTCAAGCGTTTTCCTAGACTATGGAGATATTGCAGTTTCAGATTTTCATGTCCAACAACAGTAATAGTATCTTTCCATCACAAAATTGACAAAAGGTTCAGCTTTTCGCCATCTAAGGTTTCACAAAGAAAAAAAATACAATCCTTCATACAAAATGGCGAACTAAATTTTCTACCATATGAGGTTTCCTGAAAGTTGGGTGTAGTCATAAAATAATACGACGCGAAGGTTGAAAGCAATATACCTTACCATTTAAGCAAAAAATGTCATATGATATATCACTTTTTTGGGAAAGATTCCACAAAGATCATCATGTAATATAATGCCATCGAAATTTTGACAACGTCATTTGAAAATGTATCTTAGTATACTCTGAATGAAAATAATGATTTACGTACGTTTTCGTAAACCAAAAAAAAAAAGGCTATATATATATACAAAGAAATTAAACTTCTGGTTGATTACTTGGTTGTAAAACCTTGGGCCACATTTTCTGTTGGCTTGTTAATACTTACTGACTTTGTAAGACGAATGCGTCCATAGTATTTTGAGCCATCGATCTTCATGTTTGTATCCCCGAGATTTACGTGCATAGATGCTGATCTAATGGTCATGGTTCATTCGCTTCAAACTCAGGTTACCATCTTCAGCTTTTTAATTTTCATATCTCTTGAGATATCATATGTTTCTTTTGAACGTTACAAGAAAGAAAAAAACGAACCAACGATTGGGGCGATGAAACCAAAGTAAAAGGTAACACAGAACATTGTCGTCTTCTAGACTTGTCTCTTGTTGAGTTGTAGTATCACACTAGCTAGAGTCTTTAACGTACGTAATCGTGTTATTACATTTACGAACAAGAGAGTCACGAGACCCACCCTTAGTTATTGACTTTTTTTTGTTTGCTCTTAAATGTACAATTTTAGCTTACGGTCGATAATTTCCCTTTTGATTTTGTACTTTGTATAGAAGGCTTAAGACCTTGAAGCATCTTAATTTGCATCAACACGCACGTGTGATTTATGATCAAATGCAACGATAGTGTATTAATTTTGACACCCATATAAACAAGTCCTGAAACTCATTACGTTTCAAGACTCAATTTTATAGAAAACGAACAGAGTTTTTCCGTAACTGTTATATTATACCCTAAAGTATACATTCAATTAAATCACAAATCACTCAAAAGAAAAAAAAGATGAATTAAGTAACAAGAATAAACGCATATTCCAGTTAAGTATACTCGAATTATTTAATGTTTTGCTTTGAAAGTAATTGACCAAATCTGACAAATAATCAAGTCAGCAAATACATCATATTTTAAATAGTAAAATACTAACCAAAAAAGTGAGTAAAATAATAAAACGGGAAAGAAAGCAAAGCCGTTTTTTTCCTCTTTTCCTCTATAAAAGTCTCGTTCATGCACCCCCCAACTATAATCCCATCTTTGCGACTTCAGAAAACAAAATCTTCAAATATTCTCTTCAATATAAGTCTCCTAAGGAGTTTCTCAGAAACAGTGAGCAAAAAAAGAGTTCTCCCGAACAAGTTAAACCCATCACAGAAAACAAAGCAAATTTTTACAAATACTAAAACTTCTCCAGAAAATAAAAAGAGAGAGAGAAGAAGAATCAGATCTGAGAGAAAGAAAAAAACACAATGTGTCTGGTGTGTTTATGTGATGAGGAAGAGATAGAGTTAGGGAGGCAACAAGCACCTGGATCGTGTCCGTATTGTGGAGGTAAGGTGCAAATGCTTGATGTCGAAAGAAAATGGATGTTCTGTTTCGTTCCTCTTTGTTTCAAGATCAAGAGAAAGTACTTGTGTTCTTCTTGCGATCGTCGTCTCGTTTTGTATCATTAAAATTAAATTAATTAATATTATTTTATTTAATTTCCCTTTCTTGATAATTAAAGTAAATTAATTAGCGTTGTAATTAAGAAAAATAATTTTAGTCGGTGGTTCCTTGGTACGGTTAGTAATATATCTATGTCGTGTAAACCGACATTGATCCTTTAGAAGTTCAGTAGAACTCTCTTGATCCAAACTTGATGTACTTTTCTTTTGGCTTCGAGTGTCTTCTTAAGTCGGTCCAAGTTTCATATCTAATGGGATATTATATGTAATAAAGTTTCTAAGTGTAATGATGAAATCTCAAGTTTGGTGTAATTGTTTGTCGCAGTTTCTTCTTTTACATCATTACGTATTCGAACCAGTAATGTTTATATGTACTCTCTACGATCAATCTTGCAACTAATTTTTGGTTATCTGTCGTCTAATTTGATATACTCCTACATGAAAGCAGATAATAATAATTTTGCATGCAAGTACGGGTGTCAATCGGCATGATCTTCAGTTCTATAGCGATTCTGGACCGGTCCAGTTGGATTTTGTCGCGTGGAAAACATAACAAATATGACGACATGGAGAACTATCGGCTTAATTCGGGGGTTTATTAGATATACTATTAGATATTGGAACCCCGAGTTGGTGTTGAATGGTGGCTATATTAATTACGTAGACGACATTATATTCACACATTCAAATGATGATTAATGCACATTAATAGCATCAACACACTTTTGATATGCATATCAATTTTAACGTTGATAGGTTTCCTTAAAACATTATTCCTAAGTTTGAGAATTAAAAGATTACTAGGTTCGGACTCGCACGTACGTGCGGAGTTGTTTTCAAAAACTAAGTTTACGATCTAGTTTGCAATGTATTATGTTGTAAGCGTATTTTTATGAATATTAAAAACATTCATAATCCAAACTCGTCGATTTGTTTCTAAATCGGTATAGAGAAAAAAATGATCTGATTGTTTTTATTATTATTAGTGGCATAAAAAAATTAGTTAGAGAAAGGTGATATGTTTAAAGTTTAAACCCGTCTTTTCCCTTCCTGTGGACTATCAAAACGTCTCATCTCAAATTGGAACTAACCGAAAACCCATCCCAAACCAAAACTAACAGAAAACCTGTCCGAGACCGGAACTAACAAAAAACCTGTGCGAGACCGGAATTAACAAAAAACCCGTCTCGTGAACTATCACACCAGATAAAAGCTGCCAAAATGATTAAAACTTATCAAATCGGATGACTTAAATGTGTGGCCCTACAAATCTATCTTGTTAGGCCTGCCTTATAATAGTTTTGATATTTTTTACCGTAGGAAATCCGTCCCGCAAAACTCATAAGAGAAGTGTGTCTTTTTTTTTTGAAAGGCAAATAAATTATATTATACTCCCTCTGTATCAGAATACTTGATGTTCTAGAATTTTTTCTTGTATCACAAAGGATGATTTTCTGTATACTTTTATCAATTAATACTAAGAAATTACAAATTTCAAAAATCATTAAATGAGAATTTAAAAATTTGATGAAATACTATTAGTTAATAATTATAAAAATATGTTATTATAAATGAAGAATACATTTATTGCTAAACATTAAATGTTTTTCTTAATTCATGTAAAAATTCTAGAACATCAAGTATTATGATACCGAGGGAGTATCATAAAAAATGGTACATAATTCATACACCCATTCATACAACTCATAAGAAGTGTGTCTCATTCTGTCTTTATTGCTTTGATAAATAAGTAAATAAATAAATATATATACATATATCATTTTGAATTTTTGAAAATAAGATATGTATCTTAATATATCGTAGACACTTTAGGTTATGAAAATATATGAAAAATTATAAAATACATAAAAGTTATATATAAAAGTTTAATAGTAAAAATGGAATGGATTAATTACTCAATAATTGTTTGAACCTTAATTTAAATCACAAATTACGAAACTTAATTATGTTGGCCTGTTTTGCATATTGGCCCAAAAGCGTTTTTCGTGTTAAGTGATTAAACGTCACGTCACATTTCCTTCTACTAATATTTTCTTCTTCGTTAATCACGGAGTCACGATGGTCAATTCTCACTCTCTTCACCATCTCAATTCTCATCGCCTTCTCCTCTGTCAAACCTCTCGGCGGCTCACCTTCTCTGTCCTCAACGACCGCATCCTCTACTCCTCACCATTATAAATCCACCACGACACATACCATTATTGTCGCCGCCATCTCAGGAATCTCCTCCGTCACCGATTCGAGATCCGATGCATTCCTGGTGGGAATCAGTCCCCAAGAAACAATCTCGTATGGTCTCTCCTCTCCGGCGACTTCACTTCGGAAGACGGCCAAGTTACCCTTGCCTCATCTCTAGAGAATTTAAATCGACATGCACTATACTTAGCTTCTTCTCGCGCTGCTTACTCCTTTAAGCCGATTTCTCTTTGCAATCCAGCTTCAGGTTCTTGATCTGATCCGCTTTGTCGATGGCTATACGAAACTGACCTCTCTTTTGATCCACCGCTTCATCTTGTCGTCCTCTAGCATGTGTACAATATTTGGAGGCCTCTGATCCTTCAATTACAAAAAAAAATAAAGCAAGGTAAATTGTCTTTCAGTTTTTCTACTCCGAAACATTGATGTGTTTCTATATAATTAATTGAACACATGTCCAATCCCCAATAGTTATATCGTCAATTGCCTTGAGTTTTAATGGAATTGATGGAGTGCAAAATGACATAATAACGTTAGACTCTTCGAATTGACTTTATTTTTAAAATTTTAAAAGTTGTCATAAGATCTTATTTTAATGGTTGTTATTAGTTAAAATAGCTCTGACTTAAGTAATAATATTCGGATTGTTGTTTTGTCTATATGTTGTATAAAAGATTTTACATTGAAGCTACACCTGATAATCGACTTGATATTAGTTCTAATGCATGATTAGATGACTATAGACACACAATAATGTATAGATAGTATTCAGCAGTTACTCAATATCTATTCAAAACCTTTTTACCTTGCTTGCTATTAATAGATGGAGGACTAAATTGTGTAGAGATTCCATGAGTTTGTCTTTGTTTAGTCGGATTACTGGATGAGCAAGCACGAAGCTAACATCACTTGATTCTTGTAAAGATGTTAAGCTGGATTAACAGCAGATCCTGCTTCATTATATCAACAAATGTGTGTTACTTATATGATTACAATATAGATCTAATAACTTGGTAATGCCATAACTAACTATCACCTTATTTGTTGTTTAAGGAAGATCACATTGTTTTCAGTTCCTTGTAATCGCTTTCTCTTGATCAATGGTGCTTCTCGACCATGTTTGGCAAGACCAGGTATGTTTGTAACATCCTTCAAAACCGTTCTTTTTGGCAAGTTTGATTCTGTTGTAGATCATATAAGATACAAACAAATAAGAAAACAAAAATTTAGTCCCTCCCATCTATGTTGTACCTTGTACACTATCATCGATTTCACCTTACCGTTTTGAAAGGCTTGATGTTAGCGAGCTTTCTTCACCCATGATTAGCAGTCTTGATGACCAAATTAGCTGATAGATCTAAAATATTGAGTATTAAGCTTGTTCATCGGTTTGTATTTATATGACTAATAGAGACGTTTTTGGGAAATGATAAATTCTAGAATATGCTTATTAGATATTAGTGATAAGATACGTTAATTATTTTCTTTACTAAAGATCCGGTATAGTTGCTAAAAGTTAAAGAATACGAATATTTAGTTTTGATTTTAGAAGGTTAATATAATTTAGTAATATTATATCAAAGATTTTCAGTTAATGTTTTGACTTTATTTTCGGTTTGATCTGATATGAGAGAGGATGATCAGGGATTGCATTAAAATAGTTTCCGATTTTATTTGATATAATTGATATTATTAATGTTAAGGTGTAGAAATCGGTATTGTTAAGATTGGCTGATCTTTATCATATTAAATGAAGAAAAGAAATGGTAATTATTTAAAATGCTGCCGTTTATTACGTATGGTAAGTTGTCTAAAACTGTTTTGTGTATAATCACTGATTAATTAGTAACAGAACTTATATGGTAGGTATTGAATATTTTGCCGTTTGGATTTTGATTTCTCCTACNCGATTAGCAGCCTTGATGACAAAATTAGCTGATAGATCTAAAATATTGAGTATTAAGCTTGTTCATCGGTTTGTATTTATATGACTAATAGAGACGTTTTCGGGAAATGATAAATTCTAGAATATGCTTATTAGATATTAGTGATAAGATACGTTAATTATTTTCTTTACTAAAGATCCGGGATAGTTGCTAAAAGTTAAAGAATACGAATATTTAGTTTTGATTTTAGAAGGTTAATATAATTTAGTAATATTATATCAAAGATTTTCAGTTAATGTTTTGACTTTATTTTCGGTTTGATCTGATATGAGAGAGGATGATCAGGGATTGCATTAAAATAGTTTCCGATTTTATTTGATATAATTGATATTATTAATGTTAAGGTGTAGAAATCGGTATTGTTAAGATTGGCTGATCTTTATCATATTAAATGACGAAAAGAAATGGTAATTATTTAAAATGCTGCCGTTTATTACGTATGGTAAGTTGTCTAAACTGTTTTGTATATAGTCGCTGATTAATTAGTAACAGAACTTATATGGTAGGTATTGAATATTATGCCGTTTGGATTTTGATTTCTCCTACGGGTTTAAGAAGAAGAGAGTGTTTGGATACATCTAATATATCTAAGATCCGAATAAGGTTATGGCCAAACATTTAGGATCCGCTTCCCATCTACACATTCGATTACCTATTTGCCCTTAATTTGTTTTTTTTTGTTCTTTCTTTCTTTAGCCGTAAGGATATTATATGGTATTTTTGACAAATTTTTTTTTTTTCTTCTTTTGTACTCCCGAATTAATAGTATAGATGGAGAAGTCAACACATGATTTCTCATACCAAAAAGAAAACATGATTGTGTACTTGCATACAGCATATATATATATATTGTACGTAGTAGTGTCGCATGGCATCACTAGTTGATCTAATAATTGATCGTTACGATTGCGAATCTGTTAATTAAATATGAAAAATATGTGAATAGTTTAAGGAAAAAAGTATGATCCCCATTCAGAATTATGAGGTTTTAACTTTTTAGTAGTATTCGCTCGTGACTTATTTATGAGAGGCAGAGAGAAAAAGATCACAACTGATTCGGTCACATGCAATATGACATCAGTGGTCAGTGATTTATGTTGTTTTTTAGTCAGAAACCGAAACTGAATTGTTTGAGCATTTCAAAAGCAAATAAATACAGTGAAAGGGAAAGAACATCTTTTATTTTTGGGGGTTATAAACAGCTCTTATCTATATATATCTACTGAACAAATATATTAACATAAACAGCTCTTATATCTCTATACTATAGCTTATATCAATTCTTTTATTTATTTCTTTTAATATATAACCCGAGATCACGAACTAAAACAACACTTCCTATCATTCTATTTGTTGCGAAGCTTTTCATAATTTTAAGTAGTTCTAATTTTGTTTTGAAATTTTAGGAATCTTAGTTTAAGTATAATTTGTTATTTTTTTTGCTCTTTAAGTTTATGGATTGAAACATGTAAGAATCTGAAACCAACAAAAGCCTCACTGCAACATCCGTATTCGTGAACGGTTTGCTCTTTGTAGCAACATGCACAGTTTCATCGTAAAAGCTGGCTTTACTATTTCTTACAGAGTAACAGTGTTATTCGTGGGTGAACTCAAATAGTATAAGATTTCAATAAAAACAAGTTACAATATTGTACCAGATTGATTTTTCCTAGATCTAAAATATTAGAACGATTTATCTTATTTTCCTAGTAAATGATCTAATACGTACATAATCTTTATGAGAAATGTCCTAAACGAATTACATTTTTAAGCGCATATGATAAGATTAGGTAGAAAAGAAGTTGTATACATACGTAAGGGTGGGCCAAAGTCGTATTTATTTCCGAAGCGTGTACATTTATATTATTACTTCGTAGCTGCAACAAGAAAATTCAATATCTTAACTTTAGAAAATCAAGTGGCAAAGGAGAGAAAACAAAACTTGTTTCTGACAAGGAATGAACAAACAAGGGCTTGTCACCGGTGTCACATTATTAATGTAACCATCACTGTAACTTCGCGAGTATCGTGTCTGTCTTCGACGAAGAACATGGACATGAGCACTAACGTAACTCTCAGTTTTAACACATTTCACATGTAATATCGATCAACAGTGTTTATTATACCGAACAATCAAAATTTATCACACAAAAAAAAAAAATGTATTCAGAGAAAACTTTATTGTTTGCAATATTTCTGTGTTCCACTACCTTTTTTTTGTGTGTGTTTCATTACTTAATAGTTAAATAGTATAAGGACTAATATTTTTTTCCAAACAAAACTACACTATTCTTTTTCTTTACATGGACTAGTATTTATGGTATTGAAAAGATGCTAAGATAGAGAATCACTATAATTCTAGTATTTTTGGCCAACACAGTTTCAAGTTTCAATTTCTCTGAAACTATATAAGATTCTAGAAAACAGTTTTTCTATACGCAATGTAAAATGTATAGAAATTTCCATAACTAGTGTTTGAGAAAATTGCGAAGAATCTCTGAGAAAAAAGGTGCTCAGATACTTATCTATTTTGAAAGTGTACACATTTTTCAAAATCACCTGCGGAAAAAAAAAAAAAAAAAAAAACAGTATAACAGAAAGCGTCTTAGATAATCGATCCTCTGTGACTAAATTTGGCAGCTAAGAAAAAGAGACCATAGCTGTATGTATTATTGAAAAGAAAGAAACAAATTTGTCATTAGCTCCCAAGAATTTGTATTATGCTATTGCCCATTGGGCTCTTACCTTTTGTAAGACCCATTGGGCCTCAAGTCTAGTGATGATGACTGATTTGAAGACAGACAAACAAACAAACAAACCAGGTATAGAAACCGGGTCGGGTTTAATTAGGCACGCACCCGGAATTAAAAACCCTAAAAATTCAAAACCCTAGCAGCAGCAAAGCCTCCTCTAAACCCAGCTCTCTTAGCTTCCCTGCCTCGCCAAGTATTGATTGATCTCTAGACTAGATATGGGTAGCGAGAGCAAGACTTCGAACTTGGAATCAGACCAGAAGGCTCTTCTGCTCCGTTCAGTTGCTCAGTTCTTGGATCGAAGTGGGTTTTCCAAATGCTTCAAGAAATTGCTTTCGGACGCTGAAATCGAGGTTTGTACATTCGATTTTCACTTGGGCTACATACAATTTTCGACTTTTCTTAAGAGAAAAGACCACTCTTTAGCTACTGTTGATTGCAACACCGTAGAAACTATGGAATTGATCCTTTTGGTGATGTAGCTTAGGTGTCTTACTTGAATTTGCTCTCTTTATGTTACTGTTGCAGAAGAAGGAGTTGAACTCCACTACTTTACCTGATTTAGAGGAAATTTTCAGCGAGTTTTTGAACAAGAAGAAGTAAGTTGTTTTGCTTACTTCATATGTAACATTATGTTCTTGTTGCGTTTTAGTTACATTGCATCATTAGTCATGTTGAGCCTTATCAATTTGGCTTTTATTGTCCTGTGTGTTGCAGAGATCAAGAAGCTGCTGTGAATGTAATTAAGGAGGAGGATGCGGTGGAAGTGGTAGAGGATGTAAAGAAGGAGAAAAAGAAGAAGAAGAAGAAGGAAACAAAGGTGGAGGTGGCTGAGGAGGAGAAGGTTAAAGAGACTGAAGCTGAGGTTGAAGACGGATTGAAAGAGAAAAAGAAGAAGAAAAAGAAGTCGAAATCTGTGGAGGCTGATGATGATGATGAGGAGAGAGTTTCTAAGAAACGGAAAAGATCAGAGCCTGAGGAGACTAAAGAAGAGACTGAGGATGATGATGAAGAATCAAAACGTAGGAAGAAGGAAGAGAAAGTAGTAGAAGAGGACAAGGGAGTTCAAGAAACACCTGTTAAGCAGAGTGACATTCAGGAAAACGGGAATGCTGAGAAAAGCGAAGCGAAATCAACAAATCAGATGTCAGGAAAAGGGCTTTCTAACTCAAAAGAGGTGACTGTGTTTACACCCATTTTTTTTTTTTTTTTTGGGATTAGAGATCGTGTACTGATGTGTGTTTTGAACTTTTTTACAGCCGAAGAAACCATTTCAGAGAGTGAACGTTGACGACGTTGTGTTCACTGACGAGAGGCTGAGAGACAACTCGTATTATGCACTGGTATCATATAATCTCCATCGCTCCTTGTATAGCAATCTTTGTTTTACCAATGCCTTTATTGAAGTTTGGTGCTCTTTCTTGTAGCCTAATGCCGAGGTTGGCTATGGTTATAAAGCTCAAGAGATTCTAGGGCAAGTGAGAGGAAGGTAATGCTCTCCACCCTTTGAACTTATTATATATATATCTAGAATTACCCTTTGACAACGAGAGTCTTAGAAGGGTTTGTTTTGGTTTGGTTAGAATTACCCTAAGTAGAACCCAATATTTTCCTCAGCCTTTGTACCTGTTCTATATCTAATATGTAGGATAAAAATAAAGAAAAGCGATAAGGTTCATGTCTTGATCTCGTAAATTTTGGTTTTTTTTTTTGGTTTAGGGATTTCCGACATGAGAAGACGAAGAAGAAACGAGGAAGCTACAGAGGAGGACAGATCGATCTTCAGTCACATTCGATTAAGTTTGAAAACTCAGACGAAGAGAAAGACTAATTGATAAGTAACAACACTGCTTTGCTTCTCTTTTGATTTTTATCTTTACCTCTCTTTTTTGTCTTTTGCTTTGATCATTTCAATACCCGGAAAAAGGGCTCAAGTTTTGTGTCTGTTAATGCTCTCATTTGATACTAGTCATATAAGAACATGATTCGGTTTCAGTTTCAGTTTCTTTGTTCACTAGATTAAATTGGAAGATTGTTGTCGTTATTACTCTCGAATGTGAGCAGCAAAAATGAGAAATTTGCTCAAAAAGGATTAAGGATGGAGTCAATATGTACTTTTAAAACCAAACCGGACCGTCATGTCGAACAATAAATCGTTCTTCTTGTAGAGTCCGGTTTACTGTTAAACCGAGATTTTAATTACACCATGATTTCTAGGTGAACCGTTGTTGAGATTAATCGATAACCGGTCAACTTTTCAAAATCTATTGGTTTGGTTAAAGTCCAAAGTCTCCAAGAGTTGATGAGACTTTTTGATAATTGATAAATTTTATTTTAAGCCGACATAAACAGATATTTGTGTACTTGGCAAATAGTATACTTTAGGCCGACATATACAGAGTTTTTCTTTATGTTGTTGTCTATTTGCCTTTTCTAACCAATCAGTACTCTTAATATTTTGTTCAATTCGTCTCCTCGTATTTTGTTATGCACATGTAATCTTGCTAATGACTTGATTTGTGAGTTTTGTGCTTTATTCTATTCTTTCTGATCAAATTTAGTTGAGAGAGTATTGAGATAAGTAAGAACTTAAAGAGACGTATCTTTTATTATGTTGTCTCTTGCGTTTTGATTAGGCAAAGTTGTTGTTTTTGCCTTTTTAAATATAATAATCTCACTAATTAATCACTGGAAAATTGTTATTCGATTCGTTTTATATTAACCATCGCTATAGAAAAATATTATTTTTGTGTCGGTCGGTTCTTTAACTTAACTTAATGCATGCTTATAAGAGAATTTTCGTTCGATGTTGTAATGAACAGAGAAAGCATCTAATGCTTGAAGTTGTGTTTTTCTTTACTTTTGACAAAATTTAGTTGTTGCAGTTAGTTGATGATAAGGATATTTACCTCAAATTCCAGTTATTCTTAAAATTTTATATTCTCTTGCAATATTTCATTAAATATCATTAGTGGAGATCTAATTAGATTCTCGGGCAAATCATTATACGTTCTTAGACTTATAACTCATGATTATAAATATAGTTACAGTTATATTTAAGATTAGCAAAATTTCATCCCAAAATCCCAATGACTCCTAGTTCTAAAATATCGTTTTATTGTTTAGTCGAACTGTAAGGAATTAGATGATGAATACATTTCAATATTGCAAGAATAAAAGAATGACCAAAATAAAATAAAATGATCATTTTCTGTTGGAATTTCATCATGTCATTTCGTATTCAAATGGACCTACATATTTGTTTACTTGATCACGATCGTATAAATAAGTAGGTAAGAATCAGATATTTTCTAAACACACAAATAACAAATGTTTGAAAATATTGTCGACAAGAAAAAGGTTTTTAAAAATATGTTTGGGTCATTGGGTGTGAGCTATATTATATGTTCCGATCATTTTATATATCCTGGTTGATATGTTTTGTTGTATCACATCCTACCAATAATTTCTTTTAGTTTACGAAATTAACCCGGCTTTTATTTTGTTTTAAATTTTCATAACCAAAGTAGTATGATTGACAACGACGTGATTAAGATTAGACACACGATGAAGAAATGGTGGGAAATAGAAAAATTATCAGGAATAGAGAAACAATAGATAGTGTATATATCATACTTTACTTTAACTTAAGATACGAAATTACGAATTAACAACTAGTAAAACATGATATTTGAGTTTACGACGACTAAATTAATTCTCTGATTTGAACAAATTACGCGAATATATCTTATAACATTAATGCGCTCTGTAAAAATACTTTTTATAAAGTTTGTTCATAAGAGATATCCTTTGTAAGAAGCTTCGTGTAAGAGGGAATATTGATTCTCCTATTGGCCGACGTGAATATAAACCTTTAGTTACTTTATTTCTTTATGACCCAATAAGAAAAAGAAGATTATGTCGTTGACACGAGGAAAGAAACAAAAGAAAAGAAGTAAACAAAATTCATGACATAATAAAGACAATTTATCTTAAACTCTATATCTTGATCTTTCCTAACCATTATTCTCCTCTTGTGAACATTATTTTGGATAGATATGGTGTAAACAAGATTCATGACATAATAAAGACATTTAACTTAACTATTCTTGTTAGCATTCTCCTCATATGAAATAATTACTGTAGTTTGCCCCAAAAAAGAAAGAATTCTTCTAGAATTGGAAATGTTTTTTCTTTTGTTTATTTTAATCTTTAATTTGTTTCCATCAACAGTTTACAAATGCAAAAGTCATGGTTAAAAACATTCATGAAAAAGTAAAAAAAAAAAACCTAAGCAACGTAAAAAATGCATATATATATATAGCCAGTCTCCTTTGCTCTTAGACAATTTCTGTAGGTAAACGAAAACCGCACTGCATCGTGTGATATACATTTTTCCCAATGGTTTAGTGGAGTCAATGTACTTATGTAGTCGTAGGTTTTCAGATGGTTTATGGATCATGGCTTAATGGTTCAACGAAAAGCAGTCATCTTTGAAGATAACTAGTTCATAACCGTAACTCCAAATTAGATTGCATGAATATTCAATAATCAACGTCCCACATTCCACCTCTTTCTATGTAGAACGATTTGGTGATATTGGTAGACCATAATGAGCATATGTGATGATCCATCTTCCTACGTAGAACGGTTTGGTGATATTGCTATATACAATAATGACTTAATGAGCATATGACTAATCTTCCGTTTCAGTATCAACCTATGTTCATATGTTGATAAATAAACGAGGTATCCAAGTTGCACTTTAGCGAAACGGCGGAAACAAAAAGAGTTCTTAAATTAGCCTTTGCATCTTTACTTGGTTGATATTTATATCGGTTACATATATGTGCAAATAAATGTGTAACGACTAAAATTGATCCAAATGATGAATTTTGCGTACGTTATACTCAAAGAAAGTTAAGTACTAGTACTAATCTACAATTACAACTGTACTTGAATAATGAAATGATTGTTCGATGATATTTAATACTACTAATTTTTACAATCTACCTTTGTGTGCTTGTTTCGACTGGAGTGAAGAAGACTAATAATGGACTAGTAATGTCATTTTCAGTAAATTCTTTTCATTTATGTCCCATTCGTTCCATATTTTCAAACACTAAAAGGAAACAATCAAAAATGGAATGATTATTTTTTCTTTACATAGTAGAACATGAAAATTCAAATTACAAACAGATTTAAACAAAGTAATTAACTAATTAAACAGTCCGGGGAAAAAAAGTTGTAATTTCAGTCGGTGTATCAACTGACACCGTAAACAATGGTTTCTTTACTTGACTGACACGTCATCAATAAGAACAAAAGAGCTTCACACGTCAGAAAGTATTTTAAAATATTAAAATTATTTACAAAAAAAAACCTTGCTGTTTGTAGACGTGGCAGCATTACAGTCCCCGACCCTTTTTAAAAAAAAATTCTTTCCCTGTGCTGTCTAAATCCGCTGTGTTTGGTTACTTTGCTTACATCTGGAGTATTAAAACAATTAATTATGGTCTTAGTTCATTTAATACTAATATAATTACCATAACCTATTCGACATAAAATATTCCCATCGCAAATCTAATCTATACACTTTACAGGTGTTCCTACTTATTAGTGGGTGTTCCTACTTTACAGATTTGCGTTGATACAGAAGTAACTAGTAGGGGTCTCCTCTAAGGCTAATTTTCAAAAAGGGACCCCTTGAGATCTTTTTCTTCCCATATATGTAAACAGGTACAATCTCTCAATATCAAAGTAATATTTTTTTTGTTTGTGGGTAAATTATATGCTTAGGTGGATCGTTTTATTCGTTTGGCATCCGTGGAATGAACATGATATGTTGTTGAGTGAGTGTACTTGGGATCGCTTCTCATTAACGTCTGCGAAACAAACATTTATTCATCATCACCCTACCACCCAGACGTAACTTCGTTTTTTGACATACCGTGTTTCCGCGTTTACAAAAAAAAACACAGTTTACCTTTTTTCCCCCGATTGAGCAATTTTAATGGTGACTACTAAGAAGAGTTACGATATTACTTGAATTCTTTGTAATGTTTGTTTTGTATATACTGAAGGCGTCGGTGCATTAAGACAAAGAGTTTGTACTTTAAATGAAAGTTGCTTAACCAATGCTTTCTACTAAGGAAACGAAAATATACTAATCTAATTGTATGCATAATGAATAGGTCAGTAACATAGTTTTCTTTTGTTAAATATAAACAATGCTCAGATTTGAGTAGTCCAAAGTTCAAAATCATCCTCTCTCCATATAAAACTCACCCTATGGATTCGAATTCTGAAAAAGCAGTTATACTGTATATCGAAATTTCAAGGATTAAGGCAACCCGAATATGCAAATCTATACACGTTTTGTTTGTCTATTTGTTGATAAATGCAAATTTCCAAATTAATTATACTTATACAAGAAGAGACCATACAAGTACTCTGCCAAATAACATACTTATGTCAAAAATTAAAAAAACATACTTCCACAGTTTCAATTTTAAAATAAGTTTAATTTTCAATTGTTTACTTAAATTATTAAATGATAAGACACATATTTACAGAATTAAGATAATTAAAGTTTAGTTATAAAATTTAAATATCACATGTTTAAAACTGGTAACAAAATTATTCGAAGGAGAGCTTTTTCTTGTTAAACTTATCTTTTTTCTTTACTTTGATTTTTCCTTTTCATAAGACAGAATCCTTTTAGTTAAAGTAATAATCCACAGTTTAATTTGATTTTTCATACTTATGTCAACAAAGCACCATACTTATATAGTTACATTATTCCACAATTTTCAATTTTAAATAAGTTTAATTTTCAATTTTATTTATTTGATTTTTAAAAAAAAAATAATTATTAGATGATAATACACATACATATAAAATTTAAACAACACATGTTTTAAACTGGTAACAAAAAATCCAAAGGAAAGTTTTATTTTCTTGTTAACATTATCTTTTTTACTTTTCATTAGATAGATTCCTTTTAGTTAAAGTATTAATCCAGATATTTATTTAATATTTTTAAACAAAAAATAAAATAAAAAAGGAAAATAATGTCACCAGCATTAATTTAACGCGTGCCACGTAGCGTAAGTAGTCAAGAAAATTGAAATTACCCATAACGGCCCAATGACATTCTAATTTAGTTTATTATAAATGTTTTAGGATTTTTGTTCACTACTCTCTCCTCTCATATAACCCTAGATCTATATATATGCTCCTTTACTGTTCTATCTCAAAGTTTAGAGACCCCTTTCTCCACCTTTTTTTTTTCTCCCCGGCGGTAAACTTACTTACATTCCCCGGCCAACTTACACCGGTGGTTTCTCTCTCCAGGTAGACATCGTTTTTTTTTTTTCGTCTCGATGTTCGCTTCTCAAACCGACTACGAAACGAGCTTAATATATTTTAATTATTTTTTAATTTGTTTTTAATTAAGATTTTGCAGTGTTGGTCGCTTTGTCTCCTTTTGTTCTTCTTCTTCTTCTTCTTCGTTTCTTTTTTTAGTCTTACTCGTTTTGAATTTTTGTTGACTAGTATACTGAAAAGTAACCGCTTCATAGAGCGACTCGTGTTCTTCGATTNTTTTTTTTTTTTTTTTTTTTTTTTTTAAATCAAGGCTAATGTCCAGGAATTTTGAAGAAATCTGAGAAAATCTTCCTCTGATTTTGAAACTAGGTTGGATTTGTACGCACTTACTGTATTTATTTTATTATTTTCTCGGGAAAAAAAAGCTTCGCTGTATTTTTTTTTCCCAGAGAGAAGATACTTTGTTTGGAAGAGATATTTATCTTTTTCCTCTTTTTTTTTTTNTTTTTTTTTTTTTTTTTTTTTTGTTTGGTTCCTTCCTGAGAAATTGCTTTTTTTCCTGCTTGTTATTTCACGTGGTTGTCGAAAGCTGAAGCAACCTTTAAACAGAAACCTTACTTATCTTTCTTTCGTTTTTGTTTTTTTTTCTCTATCAGTGATTTTGAGATTTAGGGATTTGAGTGGTCTCGCCTGCAACGATGACGAGTCTGTTAAAGTCGTCTCCGGGACGACGCCGTGGAAGCGATTTGGAATCTGGTAAGAGTGAACACCATGACTCTGATAGCGATACGTTCTACATCCCTGGGAAGAATGCTTCAATCGAACGACTCCAACAGTGGAGAGTAAGACCTACTTCTTTTTTTTCTCTGCGTCTTACTGTTGATTTTGCAGATGATGTTTGTTTTGCTTTTATGAAACAAATTGTTTTAGGGCTAATACTTGCTTAATCTGTAAAATCAGTGATTTCGTTGATGTTGTTGTATGTTATTTCGGAAATTGGATTGTTCTTTTATGTTTGGGTTAACAATGTATGGTGTTTTTTTTTTTTTTTGGTTGTAGAAAGCTGCGCTGGTTCTCAATGCCTCCAGGAGATTCCGATACACCATGGACTTGAAGAAGGAGCAAGAAACCATGGAGATGAGAAAGAAGATCAGAAGTCATGCTCATGCTCTTTTGGTAAATTTTATTTGGTAGTTGGTAAGTCATGTCTTTGTCATGATATGTTGCATTTTACTGACTAGCTTTTTCTATTTCTCTTTCAGGCTGCAAATCGTTTCATGGATATGGGGCGTGAGCAAGGTAATTTTTGCAAACTTGTGTGTACTTTGGTGTTGTGCATAATCTTGTTCTGAATGTTGTGAAGCGATTCTTTGTGTGTGAACTTGTTTGCTGCGGTCTTTTTTTTTTGCTCTCAGGAGGTGAAAAACCAACAGCGTCTGCCACTCCGGCTGGGGATTTTGGAATTACTCCTGAACAGCTTGTCATTATGTCAAAAGATCACAACAATGGTTCGCTGCAGCAATATGGAGGGGTAAGTTTTTCAGTTATGATACGCGCTTGTGTCTGGTTATATTTATTGTTCGTCTCTCGTTAACTTAATGGTATGTATGTTTTTGTTGCATCAGCCTCAAGGATTGTCAAGCTTGCTCAAGACTGATCCAGAGAAAGGTATCAGTGGAGATGACGATGACTTGCTAAAGCGCAAGACCATTTATGGTTCAAACACCTATCCTCGCAAGAAAGGGAAAGGGTTTCTGGTATGATGATGCATATTGGATTTTTGTTATGTGTTGCTTGAAATTAGGTTTTCCCTGCTCACTTTTTCTCACAAGGCTGTTGGTTTTTTTTTGTTATTAATCACAGAGGTTTCTTTGGGATGCTAGCCATGATCTCACGTTGATCATTTTGATGGTTGCTGCGGTAGCGTCTTTAGCTCTTGGCATAAAAACAGAGGTATGCAATGAAATCAGTTAGTTAGATCTGGCTCTTCCCACTTTCATAAGTGTAATATGCAATTTAACCTGTAACAAACATCGACAGGGTATCAAAGAAGGATGGTATGATGGAGGAAGCATTGCATTTGCAGTGATTCTTGTGATTGTTGTCACAGGTAATTTAACCTTTTCAATATGAGAATTTTGATAATGTCTCTTAATGCTATTCTGATGCTTTATTCTTCTGCAGCGGTCAGTGACTACAAACAGTCTCTCCAGTTTCAAAACTTGAATGATGAAAAGAGAAACATACATCTGGAGGTATAGATTTTCACCAATGTAGTCTTTTCTCTTTCCTCAATACTCTTTTTCTTGTTCCTTCCTTAGTTTACAATACACTCTCTGTTGATTGCTTACAGGTGGTAAGAGGTGGAAGACGAGTGGAAATTTCAATCTATGACATTGTGGTGGGTGATGTCATACCTCTCAACATTGGAAATCAGGTTGGTCTATTCTCTCCTTTTCATTTTGTTTTTTTGTCCGTATTACTATGTGTCTAATCGAAATTAAACATTGTCTTTAGGTTCCTGCGGATGGAGTGCTGATATCTGGCCACTCTCTTGCCCTTGATGAGTCTAGCATGACTGGAGAGAGCAAAATCGTGTGTTTCTTGATTCTTATTATATTGACATTGTTGCCTTTCTCGTCTCGCTTTGGTATAACTTCTAACTGATGACTTTCGTTTTCTGTCTAGGTTAACAAAGACGCTAGCAAGGACCCATTCCTAATGTCTGGCTGTAAAGTGGCAGATGGAAATGGTGCTATGCTGGTAGGGTTCCTCGCTAATTTTTCTTGTTCCATTGTAGAACTGATGTCTCAGGAGATAGCTGTTATATGTATGTTCTTTTCTTATTGCAAGGTTACTGGTGTTGGAGTCAACACTGAATGGGGATTGCTGATGGCCAGCATTTCTGAAGACAATGGTGAAGAAACTCCCTTGCAGGTTGATTTTTTGGATCATTGCTAACCGAATCTTTAAATTGTAAAATTAAGCTAATCTTTGACTTGCTTGAACCAGTTGGATTTTTTAGATCATTGCTAGCTGAATCTTTGAATTTTTAAATTAAGCGAATGTTTGACTTGCTTGAACCAGGTGCGCTTAAATGGGGTAGCAACTTTTATTGGTTCCATTGGCTTAGCAGTTGCTGCTGCTGTGCTAGTGATTCTCCTGACTCGGTATGGATTTTTATTGATTTTTTGGAACTCAACCATATCATCATCAATTTGTGAGAACAACCCTAGCTGACATTATGCAACAATTACGTTGTTTGTCTTTTTTTACAGGTATTTCACCGGTCACACTAAAGACGTAGGTGGAGGTCCTCAATTTATTAAAGGAAAGACAAAAATTGGTCATGTAGTTGATGATGTGGTCAAAGTTATTACTGTAGCGGTATGTTTTCTAGTTAACCATCTTAGTCTAGTATGGAGCCGGCAGTAAAAATCTTTAATTTTCTCTAGAAACGCTAATACTCGGTTGTTGCTGCAGGTTACAATTGTCGTAGTGGCAGTGCCTGAGGGTCTTCCATTGGCTGTTACTCTAACGTATGTATTCCTATCTTGGTTATACCTGACCCTTTCACTACTTTTGTCTGGTAGTTTCATAGTGAAGAGCTTACTTTTCTTTGCTGATAATATTTTGCTTTTCTTCTATTTTGTTTTGTTTCAGCCTTGCCTATTCGATGAGGAAAATGATGGCAGATAAGGCTTTGGTATGATGATTGTTACATTCTCTTTCAATCTTTCTTGTGTGATGGGAGGGATCAATTCTTTTATCTTTTCTACTATATAGCATGACAAAAATTTGATTTGCAGGTGCGGAGGCTATCTGCTTGTGAGACAATGGGTTCTGCTACCACTATTTGCAGCGATAAGACTGGAACACTAACCTTGAATCAGGTGTGTTTTGTGCTTATAAATAAGTCTGGTTCACTCCATGTTTAGAGTAAGACTCAAGTGAACAGTTTCACCACTTGATGTTACTAAACGTTTCTATTGTATTTTAAAGATGACAGTGGTTGAGTCTTATGCTGGGGGCAAGAAAACAGATACTGCACAATTGCCAGCAACTATCACTTCTTTAGTCGTTGAAGGAATATCCCAAAACACAACTGGTAGTATTTTTGTCCCAGAGGTAAGTTTGAAGCTTTTATATCTTGAATGAAAATCAGAGTTTTTAGTTAGTTCTTTAACATGGCTCATGGGATTTTATTTTCTGACAGGGCGGTGGTGAGTTAGAGTTGTCTGGTTCACCAACGGAAAAGGCTATTCTTGGCTGGGGAATCAAGGTTTGATTCTTAAGTTTTTATTGTTTTTGAGTTCCTACACAGTTTTACAACTATGAGTGGAAGATTGATTTCTATGTTTTCTCTCTTTCAGCTGGGAATGAATTTCGAGACAACCAGATCACAGTCTTCTATCCTTCATGCTTTCCCGTTTAACTCAGAGAAGAAACGTGGTGGTGTTGCTGTAAAAACGGTAAATGTCTGCTTCTTAAGTGTAGATACTATGCGTTTATGGGGGATTAAATCATTTTTCTTTATTTCAACATATTCTTTTTCCAATTTTACTTTTCAGGCTGATGGTGAAGTTCATGTTCACTGGAAAGGAGCTTCTGAAATTGTCCTGGCATCATGCAGAAGCTACATCGATGAGGATGGTAATGTGGCACCAATGACTGAAGAAAAGGTTTGTGAAAAGAACTTATTAACTCTTTGAAAGCGGGTGTATCTGTAATTTACCCCCAGTGCCTTATCCAATTTCTTTGTTGTTCCCAGGCATTGTATTTCAGGAATGGAATTGAAGAGATGGCTGGAAGAACCTTACGATGTGTTGCACTGGCCTTTAGAACCTTTGAGGCTGAAAAGGTCCCAACAGGCGAAGAGCTCTCAAAGTGGGTACTCCCAGAGGATGACCTTATTTTACTAGCTATAGTAGGCATAAAGGTAACGATCAATTTGGTTTTTTTGCTTTATCCAATGATTAGTCAAATATACAATTTGTTGTTTTTGTGGCTCTCGTCCTTTGAGATCGCTTTTAACATTTCACATTGCATATTACTCTATTTTTAGACACAGTTTTTTAGATCAGACAACAACCTGCATGTCATGTCCTGCAATATTCGTGGTAGATTTTCTTATCAAAATGTTTGAAATGCGCAGGATCCATGTAGACCAGGAGTCAAAGATTCAGTTCAGCTGTGTCAAAATGCTGGTGTCAAGGTACTTCTTTTGTTCGATTAAATTATATTAAAAAATAAAGTCAGAAAGGCTAATGACGAAGATTATTGGTTAGCTTGTTATTAACACTTCATGATAATACTGTATGTTGAATTCAGGTCCGTATGGTGACTGGTGATAATATCCAAACTGCCAGGGCTATTGCTCTGGAGTGTGGAATATTAACTTCAGATGCAGATGCCTCCGAGCCTACTCTCATTGAAGGAAAATCATTCCGTGCGATGACTGATGCAGAAAGGGACAAGATTAGTTCCAAAATCTCGGTACTGTTCACAATACTGCTTTTTTAATTCTTCGTTTGAATGTCTTAGTCTAATTCTGGGAGGTGTGGCCTGTCTTCAGGCTTCACCCAATACTCTCCCTTATACATCAGATACATCAGTTATTGTAATATGATATATAGTACATCAGATACATCAGTTATTGTAATATGATATAGTAGTAACAGCCTAAACTGAAATTGACTTGGTTACTTTACATGTGTAGGTTATGGGCCGATCATCGCCCAATGACAAACTTTTGCTAGTACAATCTCTGAGAAGACAAGGGCATGTTGTTGCTGTCACCGGAGATGGGACCAATGATGCTCCTGCATTACACGAGGTATAGAAAAAAACTCAAACAATAGAAGAATTTTACTGAATTTTAAATTGATTATGTCGAAATCTAAAAGTTTCGCTTTCCCAAGTATTTAATCAGACAACCGAACATTTTCTCATTGGTGTGGAACTTTTTGAGTGGATTTGCAGGCAGATATTGGTCTTGCTATGGGAATAGCAGGAACAGAAGTGGCTAAGGAGAGTTCGGATATCATCATCCTGGATGACAACTTTGCTTCAGTTGTCAAGGTATGCTCAAAATCACCTTTTTCCTCATTATAGAATTCTTCCTGGTCTCAAGGTCTGTAAAGTACATAATCTACTTCATTGCCCGAATTATTCCAGATATTGGGCATAATACAGAATGTGTTTCTTGCAATTAAATCTGATTATGCGGTATTCCAACCTTAAACTTGGGTGGCTTTACTATGTAGGTTGTTCGCTGGGGAAGATCAGTCTATGCCAACATTCAGAAATTCATCCAGTTTCAGCTCACAGTCAATGTCGCTGCTCTCATAATTAATGTCGTAGCTGCTATTTCAAGTGGTGACGTTCCACTTACCGCTGTGCAGGTTTGAGTTTCTGTTGCATTTGGCTCTTTTCTACCCTTTTTCTCTCTATATCTAGTTTTGTTCATACATTTGGCGTTTTCTTTATTATACAGCTTCTCTGGGTTAATCTCATTATGGACACTCTTGGAGCATTGGCTTTGGCTACTGAACCACCCACTGATCACCTCATGGGGAGGCCTCCGGTTGGCAGAAAGTACTGTTTTTGCTACTTTTAGTTTCACATTCAAACTTGGTATGACATTTGGTTTTCTAGACTTATCGGTGTGCTTTGACTTCTTTATGCAGAGAACCTCTTATTACCAACATCATGTGGAGAAACTTGCTGATTCAGGTAAAATTTCAGTGCATAACTTTCTGATTATTGGAAATCACCCCCTAGTATAGATATTAATAGAAAGTTGCAATTTTAATCGTTCAGGCTATCTATCAAGTGAGTGTATTGTTAACACTCAATTTCCGAGGGATAAGCATACTTGGCCTGGAACATGAAGTGCCTGCACACGCCACCAGAGTGAAGAACACAATTATCTTCAACGCCTTTGTTCTCTGCCAAGTGAGTTGATTAAATCAGAGTCTTGTTTACCGTTTATAAAACCAGAATGTCAACCATTTATGTTAATCAAACTATTTTGTTAACAGGCTTTCAATGAGTTTAATGCTCGTAAACCAGACGAGAAGAACATCTTCAAAGGTGTGATCAAGAATCGTCTCTTCATGGGTATAATAGTCATAACTCTCGTCCTCCAGGTAAATAATAATTCTGTCCAGCTTAAAAAACATTGTAAATTACATTTCATAAACCCTTTTGTTCATTCCATAAAAACTGCCATGTTTTCTTTTGTCAGGTTATCATTGTTGAGTTCCTCGGTAAATTTGCTTCGACAACGAAACTTAACTGGAAACAATGGCTGATATGCGCTGCGATTGGTGTTATCAGGTCACTTTTATTATATATGTTTTACATAAATGCCTGCTAGATAGATACATATATCTTATATATACAAGAAATGCTTGTCGAAAACATTACTAACGTGATAGTTGTTGAACCTTTGTTTTCTTTGACCAGTTGGCCTCTTGCTTTGGTCGGGAAATTCATTCCGGTGCCTGCAGCTCCATTAAGCAACAAGCTCTCAGCACTAAAATGCTGGGGCAAGAAGAAAAAGTCTTCTGGAGAAGGTAATATAACTTTACACAGCTTGTGATTATTAACTGAACTAAACATCCAAAGTAGGAGTAGGGACGGAAGTATTAATAAGTGTTGCTTTTGTGCCAGGTTCGCTCTGATATGGAGGGCGGTTTTATCTCTCTCAGATACTCGTGAGTTTGTCTGCTACTCTTAGGACTAACAAAAAAAAAGGCGTTTGGTTTGGTTGGTATGGAATTTATTTGATGATACACTACGGAAAGCCCCAAAGTACAGTTTTCGGGTTATGTTTGGTCGGGCAAATTCGGAATTCTGGTTTTTTCTTTTTGGTTCTTTATTTTTGTAATATGATGATGATTGGATTACAACCTTTGGAATCACTACTGCTACGCGTAAAGTTTTTTAACCAAGGAATCAAAGTCGGAAAGAATGGAAATCTTGATTTCTGTACGCCCTAGTTTATTCAAATGAGCAAAGAACAAAAATCTAACAATAAGCACACCTCAGAAGAAATCAGTAAACTTTAAATATTTGTGTTAAAATCTTGTTACGATTGAAACGCAGTAGAGTGCGGAATTTCAAGTAATCAAGTGTTACAGACCAATGGTGTGGTGTGGTTAAACCTGATGCAATGGTGTGGTTAAATATAGTTTTTGAAAACCTGATGCAATGGTGTGGTTAAATATAGATAGTGTGAAAAAACGTAAAATAGGAAGTCCCACGTCTCAGAGATATGTCGCCACGTCATAAGACTGATTATCGGATACGGAAATCACTCAGTGAAAAAGCCAAAAGCAAAAAGTCCCACTCGGTTTTTGTCTTTCTGTCCACTGATTTTATTTTATTCCTTATTTTGTTCCTCCGTCGACTAAAGCTATTTTTTACAATATAAAAATAATTAATTTTTTAGCTTTATCCATATAAGAAAAAAAAAAAAAAACACGGAGAAAATAAACAAATACGCGTGAAAGAAAGAAAGAAAGAAGAAGAGGAGACTGTTGTGTTGTTGTACTGATGAGCGAGGAGGACTAGAAAAAGAGTGTTGTTGTTTGCTCTCTCTCTCTCTCATCACATTCCCTCTTCCTTTAAAAAGTGACAGAGAGCCACAGAAGAAGAAGACATTGTTGCCTCTGTTCGTTTTAAAATGGTCGGTGAAGAACCGTGATTTGCTCAAATCAGGATATCATTACTGATTACTCTCTCTCTCTCTCTCTCTCTCTCCTTCAATCTCCATCTTCCCGTTATCTCCGCCACGTGTTTCTCTCTTTTTGTCTCCTTCAATTCTTCACAAATCTTCTAATCTCACAAACGAACAGTACTCCTAATACTTCTTAACTGTATACACACACACACCCTTCTTCGATTTTCCCCTTTTGTTTTGCTATGTGGGTCATTGTTGCTTCTCTTACTCTTGGCTTATGAGTTTTTTCGAATCTGGAAAAAACTTTTAAAAAAAGCTCTGATAGAAGAAACCAATGTTACTGACACCTAAGATGTTTAGTTCTTGGCTTCGTAAAGATGTTAAGAAGATTCTCAAACGCAAAGACAGTGATGCTGGTGAAAAAGGTTTGATTTTTTTTTTTTAAAAAGCTTAAAACTTTACACTTCAATTTCAATTCACATGGCCTTTTTGATTTTCAATTACTCTGTCGATCTGATTTTGATTTTGATTTCATAGTTTAGGGTTCGTTGAAAGACTTGATTTTTGAATTTTGTTCTGGTAAAAATGGGGTTTCTGATTCAGGAAAAGCATTGGAGGACTTACGAGCTTCGTTATTTAATAGATTCCGTTCACCGGAAACTCCAAAGAGACAGCAACAACAACAACATCGTATCTGTGGCCCTACCGTTGCTCTCTCTTTTAATTTCGTTGTTGCTATTAGCATTATCTTCATCAACAAATGGGTACTTAACTTTTTTGTTAACTAAACCAATCAATCTTCATTTTGTGTTAACTACATCATCAAAGTAATCAGCTTTTTCTTTTTTCTCTTTTTGATTTCAGGTGCTTAAAAACATAGGCTTTGAGTTTCCAGTGTTCCTCACATTCATTCACTACATTGTAGCTTATCTGTTAATGGCTCTTCTCAAATCCTTTTCCCTCCTCCCTGCTTCACCTCCTTCCACGAAATCATCTTCTCTTCCCCTCTATACTCTTGGCATTGTAATGTCACTCTCTACAGGACTTGCTAATGTTAGCCTTAAGTATAACAGGTTCTTGAATAAGATTCTCTTATCTCCTTTGGTTTTCTTATATTGCGCAGTCTCTCAGATTGTAACTCACTGCAGTTTTGTTCATTGTTTATGTTCTTAGTGTTGGGTTCTACCAAATGGCGAAAATCGCTGTCACGCCTTCTATTGTCTTTGCTGAGTTCTTATGGTATGGAAAGAGAGTTTCTTTCATGAAGGTAAATGAGTCTTTCTTTCTTTGTCCCATACAAGTTAGCTCCAAATTAGAAATCTGTAGTTGTTTTAGTACACAATTGGATTTGCAGTGATACCATTAGGACTAGAGTTTATAGAATTACAAAAAGGGATAAACTTTGGCATAGTGATGAGTAACCTTGCGGCTGATGATGTTTTTTTTTTCAGGTGGTTTCACTTACAGTTGTATCTGTAGGAGTTGCGGTTGCGACTGTAACTGATTTACAGTTTAGTCTGTTTGGTGCTTGTGTGGCATTCGCATGGATCATACCGAGCGCAACTAACAAAATCTTGTGGTCCAATATGCAACAACGAGAAAACTGGACTGCTTTAGCGTATGTGAATCAGATTCATCAGTTTTTAGTATCCCACTCATTCATTCTTGCTGTATCGACATCTCTCAATACCATCATCTGTTTTCATATCCAGGTTGATGTGGAAAACAACACCAATCACTCTGTTGTTTCTAGTGTCGATGATTCCGTTCTTGGATCCGCCAGGCGCTCTATCGTTCAATTGGAGCTTAGCCAACACATCCGCCATTCTTATTTCCGCTCTTCTCGGATTCTTTCTTCAATGGTCTGGAGCCTTAGCTCTCGGGTGAGTAAACATTTCCTATATTATTAGTGTGGTTAGTACATACAAGTTTCTTTTTTTTTTTGTTTGTTTAGTAATTGGTTCCTCAAGTCTAGTTTATGTCCATATTTTGCAGAGCAACTTCTGCAATTACGCATGTGGTGCTAGGGCAATTCAAGACTTGTGTCCTCCTCCTTGGAAACTACTACATTTTCGGGTCAAACAGTGGTTATATTAGCGTTTGCGGTGCGTTTGTGGCGATTATGGGGACTTCGTTATATACTTACCTTAACACAAGAGGTCAATCTCTTAAAGCTTCGTCGTCTTCTTCTTCTTCATCTTCTGCTCCTTCAGACAAGAAGTCAAGATTCAGTGATATTAAGGATGATGACAAGAATCTTGAACCTTACGGCTCCGAAGCAGTCTAGTCTTAGTCTAACTTTGTAGTATAGTTTTGATTTCCACATTTACATAGTTTTGATTCTAATTTTTAAACTTTTTTTTTGTTTGTGTTGATTTTTCAATTTTTTTCTAATTTCATCCCAGAAAAAATAAACAACTTTTGTATTGGCAGCAAGTCTTTTAAATTCCATTTTTTTTTGGTTTTCATCTGTATATATGTGCTGAATATATTTTGAAATTAAGTGAAATTGTTTTGAAAACAATTTTTTTTGTTCTATAGCAGTAAATTTATTAAATCTTTTTGATCTGCTGGTTGAATAAAGTTGGATTAATGGAATTAAGTTTATAATAAATTTACTACAAAATTGGGCTTAGAAGACCAAAAAAAAAAAGTCATGAAATGATAATGGGCTTATGGGCCGACTAAGCCAAATGGGTCGGGTTTTACTGCTAATTAAGTTTTTTTTTGCTTTCTCCGGATTGGTTGGGTTACGTCATTAGTCTTCTTAACTATTAAGTTAAATGTAATTATCTTTGACTGATTTGGATTAGTGGTGAAGAAATTAAACATACATTTAAATGGATGAATGGTCGACGACACCACACAGTTAAAAATTTCACTTGTACGATCGTTTTCCCCGAGATCCAAAACTCTGTAAATCTCAAGCCCACCTCCTCCGATTCGCCACCGCATCTCCCCCGTCATCTCCGGTTTGTAATTTTCTCTTTATCTCCCTCTTCTTCCGTTCGCATTATAATTTATTTTTTGAAATTCCGGTTAGTGCTTGAGTAGATCCGAATCTCTGGTGATCGATTCCGTTGATCCCATTCTAATATGTTTTGATGATGATTGTTTGATTACGATTCGCCTATCGGATCTTCAGATCTATTTTGTTTATCTCAGCACCATTGTTTTTACGATTTCGTAACTCAATTCTAGGGTTCCTTTGTCTCTTAGATCTATGCTTCATTTGGTACTTTTGAACTGAGATTAATCCTTTTGGTTGACGAAAAAAAAACAGAAGATGGAGAAATCATGTACGCTGCTCATTCACCATGACAAAGCAAGTCCTGCAGTAGCCAACGAGATCAAAGAAGCTCTCGAAGGAAACGACATAGAAGCCAAAATCGATGCCTTGAAGAACGCCATCATGCTTTTGCTCAACGGTGAAACTCTTCCTCAGCTTTTCATCACTATCATCAGATACGTTTTGACGTCTCCAGACCACACCATCCAGAAGCTACTGATTCTTTACCTTGAGACTATTGACAAAACCGATTCTAAAGGCAAAGTCTTACCTGAGATGATATTGGTATGTCAAACTCTCATGAACAACCTTGAGCATCCCAACGAGTATATCCGTGGAGTCACCTTGCGTTTGCTTAGCCGGTTGAGAGAGACTGAAGTTGTGGAGCCTTTGATTCCGTCACTTTTGCAAAATCTTGAGCATCGCCATCCCTTTGTACGTAGGAACGCTATTCTCGCTGTTATGTCCATATATAAGCTCCCACAAGGTGATCAGCTCTTGGTAGATGCACCTGAGACCATTGAGAAGCTTCTGTCAACGGAACAGGATCCTTCTGCCAAAAGAAACGCGTTTCTTATGCTTTTCAATTGCGATCAAGACCGAGCGGTAAACTATCTTCTGACTAATGTTGATAAGGTTTCTGATTGGGATGAATTGCTTCAGATGGTGGTTTTGGAATTGATCAAGAAGGTTTGTAGGACTAAGCCATCAGAGAAAGGGAAGTACATTAAGATTATTATAGCTTTGTTAAATGCACCTTCGTCTGCAGTTACTTATGAATGTGCCGGGACACTTGTTTCTCTGTCATCTGCTCCAACGGCTATTAGAGCAGCTGCCAACACCTACTGCAAGCTTCTTCTTTCTCAGAGTGACAACAATGTGAAGCTTATTGTGCTCGACAGGTTGAATGAGCTCAAAGCCTCTCATAGGGAGATCATGGTTGAGATGATCATGGATGTGCTAAGAGCACTCTCTAGCCCGAGTCTTGACATTCGCAAGAAGACACTTGATATTGTCCTTGAATTGATTACTCATCGGAATGTCAATGAGGTTGTGCAAACGTTGAAGAAAGAAGTTGTCAAGACACAAAGCGGAGAGCTTGAGAAGAATGGTGATTATAGACAGATGCTCGTCCAAGCCATTCACGCTTGTGCTGTCAAGTTCCCTGAAGTAGCAAGCGCTGTGGTACATCTTTTGATGGATTTCTTGGGTGACACTAATGTGGCTTCAGCTCTTGATGTGGCTGTCTTTGTCAGAGAGATCATTGAATCGAACCCGAAATTGAGGGTTTCAATCATAACTCGCTTGCTGGACACCTTCTATCAGATTCGAGCTGCAAAGGTTTTCCCTTTTGCGCTTTGGATTGTTGGGGAATATTGCCTATCACTCTCTGAAGTTAAGAGTGGCATAGCAACCATCAAGCAATGCCTCGGTGAGATGCCATTTTTCTCTGCTTCCGAAGAAGCAGAGTCAACTGATTCCTCAAACAAGACTCCGCAGAACACCGCTGCGATAGTTTCCTCTAGAAGACCTGCCATTCTTTCTGATGGAACTTATGCTACCCAAAGTGCTGCTTCTGAGACCGTATTCTCTCCATCTACAGTTGCTCAGGGATCATTGGCTTCTGGGAATTTGAGATCTCTTATCTTAACTGGTGATTTTTTCCTTGGCGCTGTGGTTGCTTGCACATTGACTAAACTTGTTCTCAGATTGGAGGAAGTACAGTCATCCAAAACTGAGATTAACAGGGCGAAAACACAAACTTTACTCATCATGGTGTCTATGTTGCAACTAGGGCAATCTCATGTTGTTCCGCATTCAATTGATCCCGACTCTTATGAAAGGATTGTACTCTGCATAAAATTAATTTGCCACACAAGTGACGAGATGAAGAAGATATGGTTGGAATCCTGTCGCCAGAGTTTTGTCAAAATGCTCTCCGAGAAACAGCTACGAGAACTTGAGGAACTTAAAGCCAAGGCCCAAATATCTAACGCTCAACCTGATGATCTCATTGATTTCTTCCATCTGAAGAGTAGAAAGGTATTGAAATCCCAACATTGTTATCTTTTCATATATACACCATCGTAGCATTATCTTATTGTTGGTCTGACTCTGGATGTACTTGTGAAAATTCTCTCTCAGGGTATGAGTCTACTTGAGTTAGAAGACCAAGTACAAGACGACCTAAAACGTGCAACCGGTGAATTCACCAAGGACGAAAATGATGCAAACAAGCTTAACCGCATTCTTCAACTCACAGGATTCAGCGATTCAGTCTATGCAGAAGCATACGTGACAGTCCATCACTATGACATAGTCCTTGATGTCACTGTTATTAACCGTACCAAAGAAACCCTCCAGAATCTGTGTTTGGAATTGGCGACCATGGGAGATCTAAAGCTTGTCGAACGTCCTCAGAATTACACACTTGCACCTGAGTCACAGAAGAAGATAAAAGCCAACATCAAGGTTTCCTCTACTGAAACTGGGGTCATATTCGGGAACATTGTCTACGAAACTTCAAATGTCACGGAACGAAACGTTGTGGTCCTTAATGACATACACATTGATATCATGGATTATATATCTCCTGCTGTGTGTTCAGATTCTGCATTCAGATCCATGTGGGCAGAATTCGAATGGGAAAATAAGGTATAAGTAAACCGCAATTTTCCTTCTTACTTGAAGCTATGTTTTGATAACTCAAACTGAATCTGGTGTTTTGTTTTGTTTCCAGGTGGCTGTAAATACCTTGATTCAAGACGAGAAAGAGTTTCTTGATCACATTATCAAATCAACAAACATGAAGTGCCTCACTCCAACGTAAGTTCCGCTTCTACTTAGTTTCCTTTATTATTAAGCTTGCGGCTTTCTCACTTGATTGTTCCTTTGTTTGTTCCAGATCTGTGTTAGAAGGCGACTGCGGGTTCCTCTCAGCTAACTTATACGCCAAGAGTGTGTTTGGCGAAGATGCTTTGGTGAATGTGAGTATCGAGAAACAAAGCGATGAAAAGCTTAGCGGTTACATAAGGATTCGAAGCAAGACACAAGGGATTGCTCTTAGTCTTGGAGATAAGATTACTCTTAAGCAAAAAGGAAAAAGTAGCTAAATACCAATAATCACTCACTATCCTCTCTCTTTTAAGTTCAGGTACTCTCACATTCATTAATTTTGAAGCTGCCAAATAGTGAAACTGCTTATGTTAGTTTCAGACTCAGTATCTTGTTCTCAGACAAATGTGTTATTCCAAATCTTTCAGGTTCAGAGCAACAACAATATTTGCGAATTCGAGTTTTTTTGTTTGTTTTATGAGCAGCAATTTTATGACAGGAATTTTCGATTATTACAATGAGGAAGAATAAAGTGTATGGACGGATCATGTTTTTAAAATTTGGGATTTGTGTCTTTTCATATTTAGTAAAAGTTTGATCAATTTTGATGCACTAAAGATCAAATAGCATGTTAGTAGATACTGATCATATAGGCTGGGCGCTAATATCTGCTTCAGTAAGCAGCAACCTATAGCTGTTGCGTTATAACTTGTAAAATTTGGCTAGCTATAGCTGTTGCGTTATAACTTATAAAATTTGGCTCCAATTTTTGTGAATGATCAAAGCATCAAAATCGAAAATTTTGTTTATGTAAGTTTATAATTAAAAAGATCTGATAAATTTTAGAAAACTGGACAATTCTACATTAGAGCTAGACTAGTATCCATAGCATACACAGTTACAGTACTTGGTAACTTTATAATTTGCCCAGGAAACAATATGCGTCAAAATGAAATAGTTCCTTAACTGTTTCACAATGTGGTGACTATACCTGATCATATCAACTTGAAACAGTATGAACATTAATTTGTGTTATACTATACAAGATAAGATTCACGAACCCAAAAAAAAAATAGCTTTAAAAGACATTAGAATAATAAGTTGCCTAGAGAGACAAGAGCTGTCACTGAGCAAATGTTGTCTCCTACTCAATGCACAAAAACTTCTGTAAACTTCAAAAACATTATAAATATGTTATTCTCTTAACGCATTTAAACAAATAATAGATATTTTTACGTGTGAAAGATATAAGATCTATTGTCAGATAAGTCATGACAAACTATATAATAGTATAGAGAGAAGAATTGTTATTGAATTTCATGTGTTGTTGTTCGTTCAATGTACGTTCCGACCAGAGAGCGAGTTCCAACGTCTATCTCATCGTTTTGATACCCCCACGTGATCGTTTTCACGTTATACAGTCAACTCCTCCAGAGGCAAGCCCATATTGTTTACACTGTTGTTAGATCAGAGATACATAATCAATTTGTCGAACACTTATCAGCATTTATCTTCCTAGTTCCTCACTCAATCAATCGTCTAAGATCAGGTGCTTCCGATTTGAAACGAATGGATAACATGAGCTGTTATGTATTCCGGAGCTTTATGCATCCAAACACACCAATTTTTCTCTGTATCAATCCAACAACCATCCGTGTAATATCTTATTGGTGACACAATTATGTTGTTGGATATACTTTTAGTAGTCACCTCTCTCATACACACATCATATCAGTTTTCACATATATATCGCCGCATCTAAATTTTATAAATATGTTGTTTCTAATGTTCTATATAATATAGGTGAAATAAAATACAGTATATAAAGATTTCCTTGTTCTTTACTCAATCAAAATGTGACTACTACCTTCAAGGCTTCAAGTGAATATTACGTTCACATACATATTTTCTTTTTGGTAAAAGACAACTTCACATACGAACAAAAATAAAACAAAATAAATGGAATTAAAGGTCAAATTTGGAAGGATTAGTGCATTTGATCCAAAACAAAATAAAAAATTTGTCTAGAGATTTAGAAAAGCACAAGATCGAATCTAAACACACTTTGCGCGATCTAGTATATGATTGAAATATTAGTGTAATATAATAACATGTTTCACGACCATCTATAAATAGAAAAACAAATAAATCAATTAAAAATTGTTATCATTGTACGCGCACATCCCAAAAATTTAATAAATGTAAACGAAAATTACAAAGAGTATCACGTACATGCATGTGCATATAAATTATACAAAGTTATCTAAAATTTCGACTATCATATGCTAATTAATGCAAACATTGCTGGTCCATCCACCTAAGCCTGACCTGGAATTAGTCTTTTCTCGTTCTTGTGATTTTTCTTTTTTTGAAAAGAAAAAAAGAAACTTCACATCTTTGGTCGTATCGCCTTTGATTCGCTAATACGTTTTGATCATAACTTTAAAGCCCCAAAAGAACGTAGTAGAGTACTGTTACAGGTAAAGCAACTAGCATTCCGAATATAACCCTGCAAAAATAAGCATAAAATTTAAAATTCAAAATATCAAAAAGTATTTGCTTCTTTATTTTAAGGTTTTGAAACTGAAGTTTAAAAATATTTTTAAAAACTTATATCAATCATGAACACATATATATTTAGAAGTCGTGCAAGTTTCAAATAGAGAAAAATTAATAATAATTAACTTACGCAGTGCTGAGAATATCAGGATGGACGTTATATTCCTTGGCGAAAACAAAAGGAACGATTCCTTGAGGAAGAGCAGCCTTCAATAATACAAAAAATTTCTTATCCATAATTGTGTATTTTAAGAAACGTTCAACACCACTAGTACTAAAGCATCAATTGTAAGTTAAGTTGAAATATAATAAGACTAAAGAGTAATTTACCTGAACGATGGCGATATGGAGGAGATCGCCTCGAATACCAATTGCGATTGAGGTGGCTGCGATCACGGCCGGTCCGGTCAAGAACCTTACTGCCATCGCAAACACTGCTACTGATTTTCCGCACGCAATAATCTTTGGTTGCAATGCCATAAACAGACCTATATATATCACCAATTAATAAACATAATATAATTAGCACACACAAAAAAAAATACCAAAGACTAGAAAGTATATGTAATTTATATGAAGAGGATCTATACCAAGACTAAACATAGCCATTCCAAGACCTGCATCAGATAATATCGAAATCGATCCACTCATTATAGTTGGCATCTTTATATTCCACCTGTCCCATAAAATGATCAACATTTAAGCAATTGACACCAATATACATTTGCTACCTTTTATATATGTGACGTGATGTATACTACTTTACTTACTTGTAGGAGACAAGAGACCAAGCAAGGCCAAAGAGACTAGAGTAAGTGTTAGGGTTTCGAATAAGTTTTCTCCAGACCATTATGAGTATTAGTCTTGTCATCACGCTGGCCGGCGGCATCTGCTGTTTCCTCGGACCAGGACCACCGTCTTCAACGTCACCGCCTTTTTTGCCCATGTAAGGTGACGAAGTTACCCCTGACTTCCCTTCGTTATTACCGTCTTGGTCCATCTCCACATGCCCTTTTCTTCCCGGTGTCATGTTCTCTATCAGATTTTGCATCGCTGTCACCATCAAATACAATAAATTTTAATATACTAAACTTAATTGACTATACATGATCGTTCCTCGAAAAAAATATTCACCGATTGACTATGATTCACTTTAGTATTTTTATAATTTTACAAAAAAGTACAAAAATATTTTTAGTATGAATTTAAAAATGGAAGATTAAAGAACCTTTAGTAGCGAGGTTGTCCTGAGGAGGAGGAGGAGGAGGAGGAAGAGGAGCTTTAGGGTCGGTAGATAAATCGGTGGAGGCACCTCTGGTCATAGCGTTCCTCGCGTTGGCTTCCGACACTGGAGAAGCACTCGAACTCCACACGAACATGTTCATCTCCTTGTTCTGTCCTCCTCCAGTACCAACTCCGCCTCCACCGCTTCCTCCCCCACCACTTTCCTTTTTCTTTACTCCAGCTGCTCCGCTCGTTGACCCCGTGAACATCGGGTTTGGTGGTGGGTACGAAGGAACTGACACCATAATTACAAAATATTATTTTTAAAAATTATTACAATTATAGTGCAACCAAACAATAATGAAATTGTCACAAATATATTTTTCCCCTAGATAGTAACATATATATATATATAAGAGCAAAATAAAAAGATAAATGTCATACCACTATTGTTATTGTATAACTCGCCACTCATACTTCTCCCACCTCTTCCTCCTTTCTTCGCCGTCTTCATGACTTCTTCATCAAAATTTGACGTTCTTGGCGTCACTCCTTTAGAAGACTGAAGTGAGTAAACATCTCCACCGGGACCAGCTCCTGCACCACCATAGCTATTGGTGTAACCGTGACGAGGGCTCGGAGCTTTGCTTGCGTTAAACATTGCGTAGAAATCTGTCTGATTAAAGCTCGAGGCTCTAGGCGTCGGCTCTCGTGACGACTGAACAGAGTAAATCTCCACGCCTGTGAGGTTTGAAGCTCTCGGCGTTATCATGGAAGAGTTAAGACCTCCGCCGTGAGATTTGTTGAACGATGAGATCATTGATGAGGCGGCGCTTGATCTTCGGACCACCACGTGGAGCTTTCCGTCGTCACCTATCTCCGCATCGGTCTGATTAACGATAAATCATATTTTTAGGAGATGAAGTAATATAAACCGAATATAACCGAACCGGTATTATAAGAAGGTTATTTTTCATAAGTAATAAGTTCTGCATGATATTTACAAAAACTTGTGACTAAGCTATAAATTTACTATATGAAACGGATCGAGTATTCAAACCTGGAGGGGTTCACGGCCATTGAGAGAGATAACATCAGAATCAACTCGGAAGGAAGTAATTGAACCGGCCGTTTCCGGGAACTGCTCGGAGATGAGAAGCTTAGCGCCACGGAACTCAAACAAGAAGAGCATTAGAGTATACCATATGATGCTCTGAAGCACCACGATTTGCACCATTAGGTTGCCGGAGAAGTCCCCGTACATAGCACGAAGCAATGGGATTCCCATAACCAACGTGTTCGGTAGTGTTGATAGTGAGAAGAGCGTTATCATCCATTCTAGGCTTCCCCTGCGGCTGAACGCCTGAATTCATATCACAATATACTCATCAGTGATTTAGTATATCTACAAACAGGAGAATATGTGCATGTGTAAGTTTGTTTAGAGAAACATAACTAGCTTTATAACTCTAAGGCTTAGCTAGTTATGTGAGGTTTGAAT
>NC_025686.1:23423699-23425227 GCF_000633955.1 Camelina sativa | reverse complement strand
GCCGTCTTCATAACTTCTTCATCAAAATTTGACGTTCTTGGCGTCACTCCTTTAGAAGACTGAAGTGAGTAAACATCTCCACCGGGACCAGCTCCAGCACCACCGTAGCTATTGGTGTAACCGTGACGAGGGCTCGGAGCTTTGCTTGCGTTAAACATTGCGTAGAAATCTGTCTGGTTAAAGCTCGAAGCTCTAGGCGTCGGCTCTCGTGATGACTGGACAGAGTAAATCTCCACGCCTGTGAGATTTGAAGCTCTCGGCGTTATCATGGAGGAGTTAAGACCTCCGCCGTGAGATTTGTTGAACGATGAGATCATTGATGAGGCGGCGCTTGATCTTCGGACCACCACGTGGAGCTTTCCGTCGTCACCTATCTCCGCATCGGTCTGATTAAAGAGAAAAATCATATTTTCAGGAGATGAAGTAATTTAAACCGGATATAACTAACCGGTATTATAAAAAAGGTCTGTTTCATAGTTATAAGTTCTGCATGATATTTACAAAAACTTGTGACTAAGCTATAAAATTAATATGAAACGGATCGAATATTCAAACCTGGAGGGGTTCACGGCCATTAAGAGAGATAACATCAGAATCAACTCTGAAGGAAGTAATTGAACCGGCCGTTTCCGGGAACTGCTCGGAGATGAGAAGCTTAGCGCCACGGAACTCAAACAAGAAGAGCATTAGAGTATACCATATGATGCTCTGAAGCACCACGATTTGCACCATTAGGTTGCCGGAGAAGTCCCCGTACATAGCACGAAGCAATGGGATTCCCATAACCAACGTGTTCGGTAGTGTTGATAGTGAGAAGAGCGTTATCATCCATTCTAGGCTTCCCCTGCGGCTGAACGCCTGAATTCATATCACAATATACTCATCAGTAATTTAGTATATCTACAAACAGGAGAATATGTGCATGTGTAAGTTTGTTTAGAGAAACATAACTAGCTTTATAACTCTAAGGCTTAGCTAGTTATGTGAGGTTTGAATCATAGACTTAGTGGGGAAGAGAATCATCCTGGAAGATTCGAACCACGTACCCTCAATAATAAGCCCTTCAGACTGTTGGACCACACTATAAATTGATTACTTATGTTTCATTGATTAATCATTAATTTTAGATCTAAAGACTATAATGATAAGTGCCATCAAAACCTGGTAGCAATTAATTTAGGAAAACTATAGACTAAAAGTAATGAACATCAAAAGAACGGTTTAGTTCAAAATATTAGAGAACTTTAATTTTGTGATCCTAAATTCGAATTTGGATACTAGTTTTGCTATTTGTTAAATAAAAGATCTACCCGTGTTAAATCATAAATTACCTAGTAGTATACTATACAACACAGTTTTCTATAACCAATTAATACATCTAGTAAAAAGACCATCATAACGATTACTACTAGACGAGACGACCATCACTTAGTTAAACACACAAGAATGAAAACAGACTATGTGCTGATAAGTTAACTATATATTTAAGATATGATGCATTGAGAGATTATTATAAGAGACGGGCCTG
>NC_025686.1:23409389-23423262 GCF_000633955.1 Camelina sativa | reverse complement strand
ATGAAACGGATCGAATATTCAAACCTGGAGGGGTTCACGGCCATTAAGAGAGATAACATCAGAATCAACTCTGAAAGAAGTAATTGAACCGGCCGTTTCCGGGAACTGCTCGGAGATGAGAAGCTTAGCGCCACGGAACTCAAACAAGAAGAGCATTAACGTATACCATATGATGCTCTGAAGCACCACGATTTGCACCATTAAGTTGCCGGAGAAGTCCCCGTACATAGCACGAAGCAATGGGATTCCCATAACCAACGTGTTCGGTAGTGTTGATAGTGAGAAGAGCGTTATCATCCATTCTAGGCTTCCTCTGCGGCTAAACGCCTGAATTAATATATATCACAATATATAATCATCAATATATATACAAACATGAGGATGTGTGCATGTGTAAGTGTGTTTAGAGAAACATAACTAGCTTTATATCTCTAAGGCTTAGCTAGTTATGTGAGGTTTGAATCATAGACTTAGGCGGGAAGAGCATCATCCGGGAAGATTCGAACCACGTACCCTCAATTTACAATAATAAGCTCTTCAGAATGTTGGACCACACTATAAATTAAATTGATTACTTATGTTTCATTGATAAATCATTAATTTTAGATCTAAAGACTATATATTAATGATAAGTGTCATCAAAACCTGGTAGCTATTTAGGAAAACTATAAACTAAACATAATAAAGAACATCAAAAGAGATAAACCATACAAATATATTCTCAAAATAAGTTGAAAACAGACTATGTGCTGATAAGTTCCCTTAACTATATATGTAAGATATGATGCATTGAGAGGTTATTATAAGAGACGGGCCTGCCAAAGAAAGAGTGCGGCGAGTATAACGACTTTCTGAAGAGAATCGGCGGCGAGGAAGTGGTAGTTCATGGCATAAGGATCATTGGAGGAGATGAAATGGAAAGAGAGGAGAGGAACCGCAAAAACCGCAACGAACCGGTTTATACCGGAGCACTGGTCCGGAGTGAATATGCCCCACCACCGTACCGAACCGTAGGCTAGTATCATAGCTACGTACAGCGGCACCATGGCCGCTAGTACGTCGTACATATCTTTGCCGGTAATCATTTTGATTAATTTTCCGGCGAGAGAGAAGAAAAGATTATAGATGGAGAGAGGGAGAGAGAGAAGTGTTCGTGGTGGTATAACGTATTTATGGAGGAGGAAGTGAAGTGAAGTTCCTTTAGACGATATTAATTAATGTTGTTTGTGTTAAAATAATGTGATTCGTGTTCAAACATTGAATTATACTAGCTAAGAGGATTGTTTGACATTTGATTACTATTAAACAAGATATAAATCAAAACGTATTTTCGATACTCTTTGAATGGACAAGAAACCGTAGTAATATGAACTGGATTATAAAATGATTATCACAAATACAAGTGTTACTTGATAAACATTTTTTTTTGTTAATATAGATATATGTTGCAAAATGTATATATTCCACGAGATCATATATAAACATAATTGCATCAAAAGCATTATAAAGATTTCTCAAATCATATACTGTAATATGACATAGTATTTATTCTACTCTAGATATTTTTATTTTTTAAAATTGTTAAGAGTAGTATATATTTTGCACCTCAAATGTAATCTCTGTTATTATTTTTTTTATACAAGAATCCCTTCTTGATTGATTATGGAGGAAAAAATGAAACAGAGAATCTTGTCTTGGGATGAGGAAGTTTGGTTTACCTTCTGTCCCGAGGTCTTATATATTATTTGATGTGAACTTAAATGCTTCGGAAGATTATACAGTATAATTTTACACACAAATGTTAGATTCCAAATATCTATAGAGTTTAGAGATACTTGGATGGATCCACTTGTACGTGTAAACACCACTTTTCAATATTTTCCACACACAAATTTCTTAATACATATATATTATATGGTAAATTTTAGATAGATTTTATTATAATAGAAGAAAGCAAAAACGATTTTTGTGTAAGCTACTGAGACGGCGAAGGTTGATGGAAATGCACATGGTTTTGAGAGCATCTTGTTACATTTTCTGAGCGATCTGCGGTTCCTGTAAAGATCTGATTTTTAATCAGGAAACAAACAATTTCTAATTATTCATTAATTTATTTACAACTTTACCACTCTTAATAACTAATACTAGTATAATGTGATTTTATTTCATTTGATCTCTTAATGATTTCTTATTAATTACGGTCAAAAGACATTGGCAATTGGACCGGATGAATTATAAGTTTATAACTAGCCTCCCTTCCATATTTAATTGTCGTATGTTCGTTCATACTTCATATTGCGCCTAGGTAATAATAACGAGTACTCGTTTTCCGGGTAACGGGTATTAGATATGGAAGGGAAATAACTAACTAGCTTCCCTTCCATATCTAATACCCGTTACCCGTACTCGACCCGTTACTCGGCTCGTACCCGTCCCAAAAAAAAAAGTACCCGCAGCTTTAGGGTCGAGTAAAGGGTATTATATTTATATTACCCGTGAGTAAGGGACGAGTATAGGGTATTAGTTTAGTTTTCAATACCCGTCCCGTTACTTGGCTCTTTACCCGTTTTGCTACCCGACCCGTAAATACCCGTTAATATTTTGTATTATTATTATTATTATTTATTATTAATTTATAGAGTTAGAGTTAAAACCTAAGTTCAACTTAGCCTAACTGAATTAATATATTATTTTATTTTCAAAATTCGTAATTTTATAATTTTGGAACTATATATTGCATAAATTTATGAATTTTTTATTTTTTGGATTTCAAAAGATAAAATTATTATTGCGATTATTAACATTTTTTTATCGAGTACTCGTTTTCCGGGTAATAATAAAGGGTTGGGACGAGTAAAGGGTTAACTATTTTTTACCGGCTACCCGTTTCTCCGGGTACCCGTTATTTAAGGGTCGAGTATGAGTAAATTTTTTCAGTTACCCGTTAGGGTCGGGACGAGTAAAGGGTCGGAGAAAATTCAAGGGTACCCGTTTCGTGCCCAGCACTACTACGTATTCATCACGCCGCATCATTGGGCCTGATGGACCTTCTAAAGCACAAAGTACCGAATCACATACATACAATCATAGAAGTTTGCAAATTGCAAGTAAGCTTATTGTTTTAAGGCCATTGTCCTCTGTTTCTTGACTCTGCTTTTCATTTTCAGGACATCTATATCCCTTTTACTTTTCTTATGAGAAACATGTCAATAAGTTGTTCAAGAAGCTAGACATTTCGTGTTTGACAAAACCAATTCTGTCAGATGTGATTATAGATTTGGTTGTTCACTGGCTTGTCACAAGGAAGATAAAGGAAATAACAATTTACTTTATAAGCAGCTTGAGAAATCAGAGAAACAATAACAGAATCATTCATGTATATAACTAGTTCTCGTTTGGTAATATAGCTCTTGTAACACAACTTTTTCCTTTGCTAATATACTAATATACTTCACATTTTATCCCAACAAAAGAAAAACAATTTCTCCATGTTAGTTGTCTAAGATTTAGCAATTCGATCATTTCGATTTTCCAATTTGTTTCATCTTGTAATCTCAACCGTGAAAATACCTTTCGGCCGCGTAGTTTGTCATAACTTAAAAGCAACCAAAAAAAAGAAAACACAAAAAGTGAGACATACTTGATAAATTGTGAAGGTTGTCATTACACTCAAGCTTCAAACATTTACTTGAAAACCATCCCATGAACTCAATCTCATTTATTTTATCTTTTGAAACTTTTCTTTGACACATTTTGCCCATTCATGAAAAGTATAGAAACATATCCATTAATTTGGTGATTGCATCCATCAAAGATAATTATTCATTTACTAAAACGTTTTCAACGATTAATCATATCGATGATAAATAAAAAACTGAAGATCATTTCTTAAGAGCTAGCATAATAGCTAACGCAGGGAGAATCCTCTAACTCAAAATGGAATAATTAATTGTTTTTAAAATGACTACAAAATGTAAAAACTGTAAAACCAATTCTAAAGAGCATTTACAAATTATGTAAATGAAGAAGGACGAAGGGAAAGGGAAAAGTCACAAGAGGTAGGCTCAACAAAATACAGAGCCCCCACAACTATATAATTCATACACCAATGGCCCATACATACATCAATACGTTATGCGTACCAACAATAATAATATCAACACCAAAGTTATTTATTAACTAACTTTTCATACCCACACTCCAAAGTCCAAAACTGAAAAAAACCCAACACACCAAACCAAACAAAATCCCCTCAACCGGTTAAACCCAAAAACTAACCAGCCAGTTCGAACCAACTACCAGTAATTAACTATACCGACAATACCCACTTAAATTTAAGTCCTTGTGTTGTGTCTGCACATTGCTTTAAATCACAACGAAATCGCCAACCAATATAAAAAAGAACATCTCGACCATATTGTTTACCAAACTTCCTTTGTAGATGTTTGTCGTATGACGCGACAGATCCTACTTGTGCATGTTGTTGCTTCAGCACTTTCAGGTCATGAAATGACGCAAAAACTACGCCGTTTTCATAATGGGCCTTACACAAAGCCCAGTTACCTTTTTCTATTAACGGAGTTAATCTTATCAAGCCTCCACTCGTCTCTAAGCCTGGCGATGAAATTGTCGGCTTTCGTATTCACGTCCGGGCTTGGACAGAACCCCGGCAGCACACCACCACCGCCGCTCACGGCGGGTGTTGTTTCAACTCCGCCGTCAGTTTGAGTGAGCTCTAGACCCCAACCAATGTCGAACACTTCTCGTTCAGGGGAGCTACATCTAGAGCTCTGGTTACTCCGTATCTTCGCGAAATCACCACTCACCACGAATTTTAACGGCGGAACTCTAAACGGAGGCGGTGGTGGAGGCGGAGGCGTAGTCTGGATTAACGGAGATCCTTGTCCGTTGTTCTCTTCGTTAAAACTCGTCGGTTTCGTCGGACGTGGAGGTCTTCCGGATTTGGATCTCCGTGGTGGTGGCGGTATCTGAGGATCAAATTGAATCTTTCTCGGCGGTGGAGGTGGAGGCGGCGCCGGAACGGAGTGAATCTTTTTGTTGCTCTTAACTCCTTTCTTGAACAACCCGTAGAACACAGACTGCGACGATCGCGGCGGAGGCGGTGGTGGTGGTGGAGGAGGAGGCGGAGACGGTGGCGGAATTAACGATTGGTATTGCGGCGGCTCTTCCATCACAACCACCGGAGAAGATTCGATTCTCTCCTTTCTCTTAGATTTCTGAAGCTTCTTCTTCTTCTTTCCTTGATTATACAGAGAAGCGAAAACCATTTTAATCTCTTTAGCCGCATTGCTCTTTCTCCGCTGAAGAGTCCCTTGTTTCCTCGGTGGCGTAGCCATTACAAGCGGAGGAGGTGGTGGAGGAGGTGGCGGAGGAGGCGGTGATGGCGGAGGTTGAAACGTTCGTTTGAACTTAGTCTCACTGCGTTTCACGTTTTCTTGTACATCTCTGTTTCTAACAGAACGTTGAGTCCTTCTCGGTTTATGCGAAACTTCAACCGGCGATTGTCGAGTAAGTGGCGGAGGAGGCGGAGGTGGTGGGGCCGGTGGTTGTTGCGGCGGAGACGGCGGCGGAGAAGAAGGTTTTACAACGAATTTATCAATATGAATCTCTTTAGGCTCTGTTTCTTCTTCTTCAATCTCGATTTTAGAACGATTCAGAAACGGTTCAGATTCGTTTACTGATCGGTACTTATCAATTTCGAAATCGTCGTAAAACCGGAACCGGCGATCACCAGTTTCTCTGAAAACACCTTGTCTAAGATCAGGATAGGAAGTACTACTACGCCTCAACGGTACAGTTCCGGTAACAACCGGTAATAAAGCAGGCGTAATAAAACTCCGGTTACTCACACTCTCATAGATCTTAAGCCTATCAGCATCATACGCATCATCAAACCAATGCTCTGATGAAACCGTCGGCGTTGATGAGATCTTACTAACCTCACCACTGATCATAACAGCTTCTTCTGATTGTGAAGAAGACGACGACGACGAAGGTAATCCGTCGTCGTTTCGTCTAGCGAGTACGCCGCATAAAATGGCGAAAACTACTAAAACGACGTTGATCGAGTCCCATCCTCGCTTCACTGAAGCTGGTTGGAGAATCTGTGATGTGATGGAGAGAAACGTAGGGACGACGAAGGTTACAAAGATTAGAAATATAGCCGCTGATGTAACTCCGATCATCGCTGGAACTAATATAGTCGGGATTGGTGATCGTCGACGAGTGTATCCGGTGGATTCAAACTGCGGCCAGATCAGCGGCGGTTGATCGTCCATTTTAAAAAAAGTTGAGAAAAGAGAGAGAGACTTGTGGATTTAATTACAGTAACCATTTAATGGAGTAAACGGGTTTATATAGTGGGAGAGAGATTAACAATAATATTAATATTTTTGTAAGTACGTTATTTTTTTAAAAAAGAGGGTAATTATTAATTAAAACAATGATTAAGATTTATAATCATACGGACACGGAAAGGAATTGTTGTCATGGTATTGAACCATGTCGCGCCGAAGATTTTAATTTTAAATATATTATTTAGACTCAAATTCAAATCATTGAGTTGGAAATTTCGTCGAATTGCTTTCACTTTTTTTTGTTCAAAAACAGATAATGCACCATAATTCCCATAAGTTTTAATACTCTATCCGTTTCAAAATATAGGATGTTTTAGTGAAAACACGCATATTAAAAAATAATTAATTTTAAAAAAGTTTAACTAATCATAAACAAGTCTGCACAATATAAAATATAAATTTAATCTAAAAGTTTCATAAAAAATTGGAAATCTCCTATATTATGAAATAAAAATATTTTTCTAAACATACTATATTATGAAACGGAGGGAGTATATATTAATATCATACATATATAAAAAGGCAATATTTGAAAATGACATGGAAAAAAAACAAAAGATTGATATGTTATTTTCTCGTAGCCGTCCAACTATAATATATTTTCAGTGTTATTATTTGCATATGTATCCTAATTAATCGGATTTGTTTCAATGATTTAATAACACAGCAAATTAGTCAAAATGTAGTTTAATTTTGTTTAAATGATTGATAAATTAAAGAATTGTTGAGGATATATGTTGCCACTAAGGCCCGTCTTGGATAACCCTTGTTTACAAGCAACGTCGGAGCCGTCGACCAAAAGATATAGTTAGTAATAGTATATGTTTTTTTTGCTTACCAAACGTTATGTTAATCATGCAAGTAATTTTAATGCATATAATCGAACATATGTTGACATACCAAATACTATATTGTTTTCCCAATGAAACATTTCAACACACGATTTCTCGACTATATATATATACCACGAGATTTTTACTAGCTACGTAAGAAAATAACTTCATGCTCAATGTAAGACTTTCAACTTTTGATTACACAAAATATAATAATACCTTGATTAGGATTAGTCAACAAATAAATATTTTTAAAAAAATTATTGTTGTGATTTTTTTTTCAGAATAACACGGCAACATTCAAAATTAATAATGATTTTTAGGGGACTAAATGGGTTATGTTTCTACAAAATAGATCTCTAGGATTTGTACTTGATTTCCGGGGAATTAATTCACAAAAGTTGCAAAATTATTACATTAATGTTTTTTTTTTAAATCATTATTGTTAAACACAAATATCTTATTTTAATATTTTCCTAAAAAATGTCACGGCACACATCTTTTACCATGGTGACATGAAGACAATCACACGATCTCAAAGTTGTTTCGATGCTTAAGGCTTAACATTCAAATCTGAAAGAAGAAAAAAAAAAAACAGAGGTTTTAAAATAGGACTGAAAAATTATAGAAAATTTAGTTAAAAGTGGACGTTAATAATTATCTGGGACTGTTTAACCATAATTGCAATTGCAAATCCACTAGCTACAGTAATTAAAGTGGAACAATTAGCTCTATTTGGTAGAAGAACTTACGAAATACGCAACACAACACTTTTATTTTTATTTCTATCACTAAATGCATGATGGGTTAACACTTACTTCGTATATAAATAACTTTTCTTACATTTTGTAGTAATTAACTCGAGCTTTACTTCTGCGTATTTGTTTATTATCTCGCTAAAAACACTCTCACGAGTCACGACTATAATCTTTATCATTGGTCATCGCTACACAAAACATGTTGTCATCACTCCATGTACTACTACCATGTAAACACGCAAAATACGTTATTAGCACTTCCATGTAAACACGAATCATGTATATTACTATTTTAAAAGAAATGTACGATTATATATGCATGTACTTAAAAAGTCCACGTATAGTATTAAATTTTTGTTACATATAAATTTGGAAAATAACTTTAGAGGGATGCTCATGCTCTGTTTGACAGAAATAATTGGAGCGTGGTGATCATCATTGTAAAGTGTTTACTTACCCTTTTCTCGCTACACCCCAACACAAACCTCCGCACCTTTTGTCGACCTGTCTCTCCTTAAACAAATTATTTTTTCTTTCCTTTTACAATTATTCGTTTATTTAAAGAAACAAAACCAAAGTAAATTTCAATTTACACACATATTTACCCTATTTCGCAATATATATGATTATGCTTTTTCCACATGAATCATTTCTAAAGAAGTCAAAGAAATATGATGAATCTTTATTCGTAAAGATTGATTTAGACTTGTAGTCAGTTTGTCAGGACGAGGACTTGAATGTGGTATTGTGCATTCACTTTTTTAGTCGTCGGTGTTTATGCATATGGAAAACGCTCCGCAGATCTTATCAGTGATTGTTCCTAAAGTTAACACAACAAAACCATGGCTAAAAAAATTCACAGTTTAGATATATAATAAACAAACATTTATAGTATTTATGCTCAAACTCGGTGTATAGTTTTAGTAAAAGCAATGGTCTGGCAAATTTAAGAGTTCGTTAAAAAAAAACAAAAATTGTGTTTTAAACTTTAAATACATTATTTATACTTTCTATTGTTTTGGTTGGGTAGAGGAGTGGTTATCATGCTTCTACCTTTATAATAGCGATAGATCAAACGATAATGAAATCAAATGTCGATGGGTAGCAATAGCATTACGTACAGAGCTTATGTGCTCCATATACTTTCTTCATTACTTGCCACAATATTGCCACATTCGATAAGTGGAAGGAGCAAAAAAAAGTTGAACAAAAAATATCACTTAATAAAAAAGGTGAAGAAAAAAGAAAAGGGGACCAGCATCCAATCCCAACCCTTTAATTAAACTCATCTTTAATATCTCATAAACCCTTTTAACAATTTTGTAGTTTAGTACACTATCAATATATCAAATTTAAAGTGTTAGTTAAAAACACTTTTCAGCCTAATAATACTTGTAAGCGAATTAATGAATTATATAAATAAACTAAACCCTGTTTTTTTGGGGTTGTGTAACGTTCCACCTTATCGTTAATGTGTTGTACACTCGGCCACCACCATTTCCTAATTTATTTCATATCATTATTTGTTGGAAACAGACAACTAAAATGCTTAATAAAAGCTGGGATCATACGTTTTGATAACCAGAAAGGGATCAAAACTTGTAAGTTATAACTTATACGTAATTGTATTTCCTGTAAATTATTCACGTAACATTTTGACGGTAAGACAACAATCCCAAAAGTGAGAAAAATAAGAATACAAAATATGATGTAACAAGTTAACAACGCATTTTATGCTTGAAATATATAAAATTTGATAGCTAGTCCTAAAATTATGGCCATCGCCACCAGCTTTCTGTCTGTGAAAAAGAAATATTATTAATTTTTGAAATTTTGGCTCTTATCTTTCGTATTCAGTGTCCCACTATTAAACCTAAAGACCAAAAGAAAGAAAAGTAAGCATCAACTAAAATCATATACTATAAAACTTGTATATATTAACCAAAGAAAAAGAGGATAGTGATTTTTACGTATAAAGAAAATATAATAAGAGCATATCGATTTCGGGAGAATCACACCAGGTTATAATATCTCATTAAACTAATTAAGAATCAGAATGATTTACGTGGGTGAAAAAAGTTAGTGAAAGAAAAAGTGCTTATCAAAAAGTATTTTGTCAAACCAAAAATTTGCTGAGGCCATCGAATCAAAAATAGTTTTCCATAGATCAAAAATTATTTATTGAGATCACACATGTGACAAATCCACCAAACGTTAAAAGTCTTTTTGTGACTCAAAACGTATAAAAATTGTATCTTCATCAAAAGAGACTGTGATCAGCTTCAACCAATAGAATAGTAGTATCTAACTAATAATAGCATGTAACATAAACTTAGCTAGTAGCCTAGTACCATGCGTTTTTTTACAAACCCTTGCTTAAAGAAACCACACATACGAGATTTAAACTCAATTTCCGCATGAAAAGGCTGAGACACAACCAAAAATGATTAGACCGAAGAGTCAGAATTTCTGGTTTTTTTTGTTGTTGTTGTTGATGGTTTGTTGCTAAGTATAGTTTTAAAAAGAAATTTTATTTTTATATATAGAGCAAACAAAGAATGATGACTGAAATAATTGGACACAACAGATGGACATGAATCTGGAGTTTAGGTAGAGAGATACCTGTATATTGGTCTGGAAACGAGCCACAATAGCTTAGGAAAATATAATACTAATTTATAAAGATTACATATTTAAAAATAAGTAAGAAGAGAAAGAGACAGGCTGGGAAAAGAGAGACGCTAGATGAATCGGAAGTATCGTCTAAGTTTCTTCAGACAGCTATCGTCCAGATTACACAACACAGCCTGTCTCCCGCACGTGTCTATATTACCACATTGATTCATCCAATCGTATTACATGTCGTCTTTATTAGTACTATTTTGATTTTAAAAATACTGATTAAAGCTCTTCTTAATGATTCCATTATTAACTTACTTGGAAGAGAGATCCACAAATTTGTCGTGGCATTAACCTATTGGAAGCTTTTTATTGATTGAGCATAATCGAATCCCTCGAATCAATCATATACTTCTCCTTGTTGATAAGTACAACAAATATATACGAACTCCCCGCCGTACGTACCTATCACCACTGGAAACAAAACATCGCCCGTTTTACATTCCGAGAGCAGCACGTCATGCCGTCTTTGAAGTTCTGATATGCGTACTAAACGGCTTGAAGTTTTAATGTGCGCACTAAAAACGACGGCCAACCAGAAACGAAAAAGGTTCGTCGTTTAAGGATAAAGCGAACAGTCCACAAAATCATTACAGAACGGCCAAAAGGATAATGAATGAATGAAACCAATAAACTAATCTAATTTCGCTGACTTTGTTTAGACGAGGATAATAATCACAGCCAAAATAATGTGTAAAGCTACAATACAACCATTAAACCATTTGTTCTTTTTGATTCTTTGTTCGTATACAAACTCTATATGTTGTGAACAAAAAATTATAAACAACTTGATAAAAATGTCAAAGTAAAAATCATTGGTTTTATGTGAATGTACATGAGTTTAGCGACTATTCCTTGATGAACACTGAAACTTGTAGGTATGAATGATAGTTACATAGTTTATCTTGTAGTATACCTTTAAGGATAGTAAAACCACCGGACAGCAAAAAACACGAGTAACACAAGAGAGAATCCCATCGCCTGCATCGATTTAACATCCGAATTCAGAGTCATTTCAACTAATCTAAGTTAGACTATAGACAAAATCATATATAAATTACTTACAGTGATTGCGGAAGCAGCAAGACCAGCTCTTTCTCTAGGATCTTTACGATAATAGTTCCCAAAATAAAGATATGCAGCATAGTACCACAAAGGTGGAAACATAAATCCTAGGAGAAAGCTGTTTAAGATATGACTAAATCAGGATTGGTCTTAAGACTGTAAAACGGAATTAACAGGAGAAGCAAAAGTACTCACGAGAACCAACCGATTCCACAACCAAAGCATGGAAGAGGTTTGTCATATGCTCCTGTTTCCATGTCGTCTACATCTTTGACAAGTGAATATCTTCTTCTCCCACGAGCCATAGCATCTACCGAAACAGAGACAAATGTCTTTTGCTTAGTTCATATCTATTATCCTAGACGAAAGTCATCTTTTCTTGAATAGAAAGGTAAAGCTAAACTTGCAGGACTTGTAAACATGACAAGACTAGGCTCCTAGGCAGTAATGGATAATAGATTTGTAGTACTAACCTTTAAGTGCGGAATAATATCGAGCGGCTTGTTTCATGAGTTTGGTATGCCTATCAGCAATGAATTTTACAAGCTCGGTTCTACCATTTCCAGATACAAATTTAGTATCTGCAATGAAACAGATACACAATGCTTAGTTGCACACGTATGGGATGAACGACAAAATCCTAAAGCAATGGATATATCTCATACTCTAAAAACTTAGCAGTAGGTTCCAACACTTGCAAATTCACTCAAGAAAACATCATGGAAAAGGAGAAACGACGTCGTCTCGTGATCTAATCTAAGTCTCTTCTCAATCTCAATTCAGACAATATCAAAATCACAAAACTGAAATGCCCCCAAAACTATCAAAGCATACCATTGGCAACAGTAAAACTAATCTGTTCCTAGACATATATGGTATACTCTTTGTTTCTTTCTATATGCTACTAAAATTAGCCTCAAAGCTCATAGTCATAGTAGAAGAGAGCTATTTAGCAAAAAAAAAAAAATTACTTTCGTCCATGGCTATATATAGCTCGTGCTTATGAGTTCTGCACCCAGATCTTCAATTTCCCTGTATTCATAACAAAAACCCAAAACTCAGTTTAACAAAAAGATTGAAACTTTAAGCTCAGTTTCCACCAAAAAAGTTAGCTTTAGTAATCAAACCAATTCGTCGATCTAACGTTCACTAAGAAATTGCTCTTGAAATTTTTTAACAAACGATCTAAATTAGCTCACCGGAGAGAAGACAATCAAGTGAATCCGAGATGAATCTGAAAAATTGAGCGAATCTGAAAAATTGAGCGAATCTGAAACTGATAAATCAGACGAGAAATCGTGTGTGTTGTTCTCTTCCTCTTCGTGTCTTCTTTCAACTTTCGTCGGCGCTTTAAATGCTTCGTAATAAAACACTCTTCTAGTTTTAGTTTTACTAACCACTTACTTTTGTTTTCTTCTTATTTTTTAGAGTACTAAACAATTTTTAGAGTTCCTACTTTTTTTGCTTAGAGTACTTATTACTTACTAAGCAATTTTTAAACCACTTACTTTGTTTTCTTCTTTACTTGTATATAACCACTTATTTTTAGAGTACTAAGCAATTTTTAACGAATTTATAAAATTAAGAATAAATATTATAAATTCTGAAATTTACAAATAATGATGTTAAAAATTACATTACTTCATGTGATGAAAATATGAAACTAGTTTGGGATACAAATCTGCCTTACACACCACTTTATTACAATTAAAGCTTTAGGTGTAAGTCTGTATTATTTTGTCTCCATCACTTATTACAATTTAAGAATTCACACGTTTTTTTCTTCTTCTTATATGTTTCATTTCAAATTATTATGATTTTTTTCCATAATATGATTGGTCGGTTAGTGTTGTAAGTTGTAACTATGCTTTTGGTTTCTAAAAAAAAAAAATCAGTCGTGACTAATATGAATTTTTGGTAAAGTCTACCTCCTACTGCAGCCTCCTAACACCTGTGACTCTCTTACCAACCACACACAAATTTAATTTGGAGAACAAGAGAAGTGATAAACATCAAATAATAACACTAGATCTTTAAACATAGATGAGTGTAGTGTTATTAGTTATTACAATTAACCCCAGGATTAAAAAAAGGGGATTTTTGTTTGGAAGCTACATCATGTACATTATATCAAAGTTAGCTTTAACAAAAAAAAAAAAAA
>NC_025686.1:23386554-23408871 GCF_000633955.1 Camelina sativa | reverse complement strand
TTTGCAAAGCCATCTTCGACAAATACTCAGCCGCAGACATTGCCGCCGGATCTTTTCCTTCTCCTCTTTTCTCAGCCGGAAGCAAAGCATCTCCAGCCATAGCATTCTTCTTATGCCATAACAAAATCCTTTTCCTAGCCAAATCGCACACTTCTTCGTTTGTCATTACATCCCAAAGACCATCACTTGCTAAGATGAGACAATCATCTTCTTTGACTCGTCGTACTGAAGTCACTTCCGGATCCGGTATCACTGATGGTTTTAGGTATCTATCACCTGTTATGTAACGGTTTACACAATGTAAGTGAACTATTACAAGAACCAATATTATTGGGACAATGTAAAAGCATTAAGCATATTACATATACCTATAGATCTTGACATTGCTAGCACACCAAAAACACGAGCCCCATTCCACCGTATTACTTTCCCTCCGGCTGCTTCTATCCTAGCCGCTTCATCATCTCTATCCGGCTACACATAAATAGCTATAAGAACGTTGACCAATATAGAGTTCCTAAAGAACTATATATAATTGAAATCCCTGCATATTACTACTAATCATTTAGAGTCTCATTCATAAAAAGCTACGACATATACCTAAAACATATTAACACACATTACTATACTTACTTTGTGATCAGTGGACAAGGCCAGTGGCGTCTTGCCACGGCACAGAACCGCCCTCGAATCGCCGCAATTCGCTACAAAGATATGAGTCGGAAAGACAACAGCTACCACCGAAGTCGATCCCACCGTTTCAGGCGCGTGTGCCACAGGTTCGATCTCCGAGTCAACTCTCATAAAAGAGTTGAACAAAGCCTTCTTCCACTTCTCTTGCCACGTGTCACCATCACAAAACTCCGGTTTCTCCTTCACTATCTCCTCCGTTAAAGCTAGATGCATCCTCTCACGGCAATAATTCGCTACCTACACATAAAACCACATCTTAAAAAAAAAAAAACCAAACTTTTGCAGTTCTCGGATTCAAAAGTATTCGATTTAAGTTTACCTGAGAACCACCATGGCCATCGTAAACACCGAAGAAATGAGCACTCGAGTGAGGGTTAAATCCATTAGTAGTAACTCGACCATCAAGAAACGAACTAGACGCAACTTGAAGGAACCTAGGAATCGTGGAAACAGAATCTTCCATCTCTGGTCGTCTTCCACAAATCGAAGTGACTCCATATAAAGGCACACTCTTGAACTCAAACAGACTTCTACTCTCTGTTCTACTGAGTACTACTTTCTTCTCACTCTGATTCGTCGTCGATCTCGTCGGATCAAACTCATCTGAACCGTTCATCTCATCTCCGGCGGAGATATCAACGGTGACGTCTGGTACAACAGATGATGATGACGACGCTAATGAATCTTGTCTTGTATTATTGATCTCAAAGGATGAGCCTTTCATATCGGAAATCAAAGAACCGGAACCGGAACAAGAATTTTCCGGTAAAGAAACCCTAGATTCGCTGTTGCAGTAGCCTCTAATTCCGGCGCGTGGCTCAGGGAATGGTCTGAATGGAACAGCTACAGCAGGAGAAGCTTCGTCCATTAATGGTAGAGAAACAAAAAAAACTCAATTTCTTGATCTCTCTCTCTCTCTTACAAAGGGAAGAACCAAACTCAAAATTGAAACTTTTCTTTATGACTTGTGTTCAAAGAGACAGGTGTTTGATTGTTAAAACGGTTCGGTGGAAGAGAAAAGTCGAAAGATTTGAACAGAAGAAATTTAAGAGAGTGTTGATGTTGTTGTTAACTTTATTAGAGAAGATGAAGACAAGAAACTCATGACTCATAAGAGGGAAAGTGAAGACAACCTTAGCTAGCACATGAAACAGATAGAGATTTGCCAAAATTAAAAGAACCCCCAAACCCCAAATACAATTACAGAAAAAGCTAATAAATTTCCCGAGAAAATCACCAGAAAGAAAAAAAAGAAAAAATCAATCAGAGAGTTTCCTGGATTCTGGGCAATTCGTTTCAGCCATTTAGAGATTCTGATCTCTCTTTCTCTCTCTCTCTCCCCCACAATTAATTTTTTTAACTTCAACGAAAGAATAAATATCGGTTTTTAAATCTGCCACATATGAGAAAGGTCTTTATTTATTGCCCAAAAAAGAGAAATGTTTTCATGAACTTTGCTACTACTACTATATGGAAAACAAATTAGTAAAATTTTATTTTATTACTTGAGTTTTGTTTTGACTTCTTTTATTTCATTTATTTTATTTTCTTAATACATAGTTTCTTGGGGGTTCTATAATAATTTATTTACTACACTTGCAGTATCTTTCATCTACTTCATTATTGCAAAGGGGGAAACAAATAAAATCATATCTCCATTATTGCGCGTATCTATATCGGAGTTACACGTTTTCATATTACAAAATATATCCTGTATTTTAAAATAAACGTTTTCACTTACACAATGAGTAATTTACTTATTCTAATATAGAAACGAAGTTCTTTAAATTTTAGTTTCAACATGCCACATGTGACATGTCAAGAGAAGCTTATGGGGTAATGAAAAAAATGAGTAAGTTAAACTTTCCATAATTTTTTAGGTAATGATAAAAATTCCTCAACTATTTCTAAGACTTTTGAGTTTAGGAAAAAAGTGTTACGGTATTCAATAAGTTAACCAAAAACCAATTTTGTTCATCACAAAAACAAAAACAAATCGAAGGAATTATCGATGGATGATATTTGTACAAAATGATATTTTCATAGTTATATAAATAATATAATACTTGTAAATTCTACTTTGGTAAAACAGACCAAAATAGAATAAAAATTACATTTATGGATAGAGATTTAAAAAAATTAAAATAATGACATTCGGGGTGGATGGGATACCAAAAACAGAAGGGAGGAGACGAGAGAGAGAAGTGGTGTTGTGTTGTCGACAGATGATTCTTTCCTTCTTCTTTTTTTTTTCGCCAAACAATAATTTTATTTTGGGTTTTGAAATTGTAACAATCAAATAGGTCCCACACTTGTCGGAAAACAGACCGGATGATCACCACGTAGACAGAGAGAAAAGAAGTCATAAGATTTGGTAAACCAAAAAAAGAGAGAGAGAGGAGGATGACGTGTACGGTGAGAGATCTGTTAGTTGGGGGTGGCGGGAGAAAAAAAGAAAAAGAAAGAGAAGAGAAGAGGTTCACTGCACTGACATCGACACGTCTCTCTTTAACTTCCGTAAATATCTTTTGTGTTTTTTTTGGTTCTGTAATATTTTTAGAAAACCATTAAAACTATGGCTTTGTCTCCACGTGTTTGGTAATCATTGGACCATGTAATGATATGTAAATGGAAAAAAGTATAGTAGCGTATGTAGCTTTTGGATGGGCAACAAACAAAATACCCACCAAATTCATCATATACGTATCAAGTACACTGAACGGCTGAACCAATCATATAAAATGAATATATAAATCGTTGATATGAAATTTTGTATATTCTTTTTCAGTTTTTCTTTTCTTAAATGAACATAATGTAATGGATATGAATCATGTGATCTTTATGATTTAATTTATCTTTTCTTTTTTCGGGAGATATTATATATACGTAGAGTAGACAGACTCATGCAATTTTTTTTATAAAAAGTTTAATTTAATAGTATTTATTTTTAAGGCTTACTAGCAGCTGTCAGATAAAGTAAGATATCTTTTGATATATAAAAAAAAGTTTATATTTTGTAATATGTGTCACAAATTTTGAGATGATCAGCTGCTACACGGATCTGTTGCAAAGTATAGAGAGGAGCTGGAGCATATATAAGTGGCGGTCACATAACCACATATAAACAATATTTCTTAGTTCTTAAAACATAAACCTAAAACATCTAAACTCATTTTAAAAAGAAAGTGGAGTAGTAACTATACTAACTAACGATTCTGAAAATTTTGTTAATTACTACTGTACTAGAAGATATCCTGTGATTAAAGCACGGGTCAATATTTTTTTAAAATTTAATAATATAATAATAAAAGTTATTGTTATATTTTTTAAAAAATTTATTTTGTTCGAGATAATATTTATTTTTAATTGTTCTGTAAATCTATTAGTCTATTGGAATACTAATTATTTTAGAATATTATAGTATTTTATTTTTGACATCTTATTACAGTTTTATATCGTTTGTTTGTTGTATTTGCATCATTATTTTGTGAAATATAAAATAGTAATTTTAATATTATAATTGTGAGCAAATAAAAATTATGAATTTATCATCTATCTAAATTTTAGTTTTGCCAACCCGCCAATGTGGAAATTAAAACACACATTTTTCATAGATTGAGTAATATATCTTTGTTTATAAAAATTCAAATCACAATATATGCAGAAAAAATTCTGCATTTTTAATTAATCATAAGTATTATATGAAATTTCCAAACAATTTGTAAATAAAAGAAAATAAAGATGATAGGAGAACCATAATCTGAAATCTTAACAAAATCTTCAAATTTAGTTATTAAAAATAATTATATTGTATACTTAGGATATAAAATCTTAGTTTTTAAAATTCTGATTGGTTTATATTTTTTTTTTAAAAATATTTACTAATTTCGTCCATAATTTATTAGAGAGAGAAAAATGTTTTTATTATTTTTTTCAGATTTTTTAATATTTGATCTGTGATTATTTTTTATTTTTAATTAATTCTATTTTTTTAAATTAATTAATTAAGCTTAATTGAAATTTTGTAATGGCAATTGAATGTAATTTTTTACACATTTTAAGGTTAGTTTCATATTTGTACTTCCCAATTAATATAGTAGGATTACACTATTACTGAGTGAAAATGTTAACAGTATACTTATGTCATGCGATAAAGCTAATTAATTATTTAAAAGAGCAACCAATTGGATTGGGCTTGGCCCATCGATTCTCTGATGATTGAGATTGTTTTTTTTTTTTGTTAGTGTGTTACCCTTTGCTCTGTGGCTCAGATTTTTTTTTTGCTCCTTAATTTTCTTGAACCTTTTGTGGCAGAGACAAAACCAAATCAGACTCTTTACTCGTGTGTTGAGAGCCTTAAAAATCAGACAGTAAAGCTTTCTTCTCTTCCATGGCGTCTATTGTCAGACCTTCGGTTTCAGTTAATCTAAGACCAAAGGTAAAGCTCCTCTACTCACTCACTCACTCATAAATTAGGTTATTCGATTCTGTTACTTAAGGGTTCTTCTTTACCTTTTCTTTAGTTATCAAGAAATTGATAATTGAGTTTAGAAATTAGGGTATCATTTAAATAACGATTATTATTTCCTTGGACTGATGATGAATTTTGTTTTTGGTGTTTTGGAAAGATTACTTGCACGAATCTCTCTACGAAAGAGAGGTTTGAGTTTCAGAAGAAGAGTCTGAGGAAACAAAAGCTCAATCTTAGCTTGAAGCCTAAAGCACAAGGATCATCAGTTGAAGGGACTAGCGTTGTACAAGAGAAAGAGCTTAACAACAAAACCGGTGATTAACTGATCCCGCCTTTTTTTTTTTTCAGATTAAAGATACAACTGATATAATATAAGACTTTAATCTCGTTTTAAACCGTTTAATTTTGGTTTTTTAAATTGTTGATTCTAGATTATGGAGTTGTTGGGGTTCACCATGTTGGTCTGCTCTGCGAGAACCTAGAACGGTCACTAGAGTTTTACCAAAACATATTAGGCCTTGAGATAAACGAGGCAAGGCCACACGATAAGCTTCCATATAGAGGAGCTTGGTTATGGGTAGGTTCAGAGATGATTCATCTTATGGAGCTTCCAAATCCAGATCCATTGACTGGTAGACCCGAGCACGGAGGACGGGATCGACACGCTTGTCTCGCAATCCGTAATGTTTCTAATCTGAAAGATGTTTTGGACAAAGCTGGTATGTACATTTTTTGATTCTTTCTTCTTGTGTTCTGCTTAAAGGATGTTTCTTTTTGTTGTAAAGAAAGTTTATTTTCTTGTTTTTTGAACTTTGCAGGGATAGAGTATACAATGAGCAAGTCAGGAAGACCAGCGATATTTACTCGTGATCCAGATGCAAACGCTCTTGAGTTCACTCAAATTTGATTTCTCAGTGAGTCTATTTTGTAGATGGTATATACTTCAAAAACACATCACTTGATTATGTAAGTTGTAGATACTCTTCTTCATGTTCTTATAGTCTTACCACCAAACTGTGTGTGGATCAGTTCCATTTAAGCCTGCACATTCTGAATGAAATTGAGAAAAGCAAACCAAATCGTTGTTGACTTATTGTTATTTCATACCACAATAAACATTAGAGAAAAAGAAGACTACAGAGTTGATACACCTGATTCAAACAAGTTCAGGGTATTATAATTTAGTATATATACAAAATTAGACTCTACTAATATTTAGTGTGATCAAAAGGAGCCAAGAGTAGTGGAGAGGTCTAAGCGTGAACGAGATCGCCACTCTTGTATAGCCGATTTGAGGGTGTGGTTCGGTGTGAGATCGGAATTTTTGAGCCTATGCTTAGTCACGGGAGACACATTTTGATGTTTTTGAATCCATGCCTTTATCGCTTTTCCTTCGTAAGTGAACCCATCTGCTGCTATCTGTGGATCTTCCATTATTTCCTGCAATCAACCAAATCAGATATTGTTAAAACCTGAACCATCAAGAATTGTTGTCCTTGCTATGGTTGTTTTTTTCCGGTTTACCTTAAGAATTGGACAGTAATAGTGAGTTGGTGGTCGTACATTAGCCTGCTCTGTCTTGAGTCTACTATTTGCGGATTCAAGAATCTGTTTGAGAGCGGGCAAGACTTGTGTATCAAGATCTGGTCTGTCTCTGCATTTGAGCTGCGAACACCTGATTGCAATACGAGCTAGTTCTTTCGCTTCAGCTATGGGCCAATCTCTTACTGATTTATCTAACATATCTTCAAAACAGCCTCTCTTTACTGCGTCTTCAACACAGAAAAGAAGACCGTTGGGATGTCGAGCAGTTAAAAGCTGGAGAATTATGATTCCAAATGCGTAAAGATCTGATTTTGGTCTGATAGTTCCGGTTCTTTGGTATTCTGGGTCCATGTAGTAGAGTGTACCCGCAATAATCGAGTTTCTGTAAACCGTGACACTCTCCGGTGCTTCTTCTGACATGAGTTTTGCGAGTCCAACGTCGCCAATTTTGCTAACGAAGTTTCTGTCTAGGAGTATGTTGCCTGGCTTGAGGTCACGGTGCACGATGGGCTCGGGTTTTGAGTTGTGGAGGAAAGCTAGGCCACAAGCAGTTTCATAGATGATTCTGAACCTGATGAACCATGAGAGAGATGGTTTCCCTTTTTTAGGAGTGATGTGACAGTCCAAGCTACCATTCTCCATGTACTCATAGACAAGGCAGCCATTCTCAGGACATGCACCGAGGAGAAGAACGACGTGGGGATGTCTTAGCTGGCTTAAGACTGAGATCTGCAGGTAAAATTGGACAATTGATTTTAGATATCAGAGAGATAAAAGGCCTGTATTAGATCATTAGATTAGCTTAGTGATGTTTACCTCTTTTAAGAATTCTTCTTTCTTTTCGATTGAATCGGGTTTGAGAACTTTAAGAGCTACTGGGGTATGATCAAGACTGCATTTGTATACTTTTCCGTATCCTCCTTCGCCGATTATTTTACGGGAAGAGAAATTATCTGTAGCTGCAGTTATTTCTTCTTTTGTGTACCTTCTGTACCGCCCATCTCTCAAGAAGAGTTGCTCAATGACTTTTTGTTTCTCTATGGACTGTTTCAGGGCATCTAGCTCGGCTAATTGCCTCTCGCAGAACTCTTTGGCTAGCATTGATTTTGCTTCCTCGACTTCTCTTACAGCTTTTAGATGCTTTTCTTTCTCTTCCGCTGCTGCTTTCCTCCGCATTTCTTCTTTTTCTAGAGCAGTGATGACCTTTTCCGTTTCTTTAACACACTCAGAGGAAAGAGACTGGACCTGAAGTCACAACGTGGGATTGAGTTTACGAATCCATCAGAATCCCAAAACATTTTATGGAATAGACTCTGAGAAAAAATGTTTGAAACTAGAACACCTACCTGCGTTTGTTTATGAACTAGCTCTTCACAAGCTTGTTTGTACATAGAAAGAGTGGTTTGTACTTCTTTCCTTAGCTGCTCGACCTCAGCTTTAACATCTGACTGCAAAAACAGGTCTTGATATCAAAATCATATGCATTTTTGTGTATCAGAGAACCAAACGCAACAGAGAGTGTAAAAATGGCTCACCTTTGGTGTTTTTATATGAGGTCTAGGATCCAAGTGTTTTTTACTAGTAGAAACAGTGCTATGTCTAAGGATAGAACGAGCGTGTTCGTCATTGACAAAACCAACATCAGTTGAAGATTGTGCATCAGAAAACACTCGAGAGACTGGATGACTGTGAGGTAAAGAGGCAGGTCTTCCAATTCGCTTCCTGCCTGAGGATGATATGGATGAAGCAGACAAGCCTGTCTTATCCGAGCGTGTGCGACTAAAAGATTCTGTATAAGCTTCAGCTCCTTCAGGTATACGGAAACTAGATGATGAATCTGTTGAAAGTTTTTACAGAGACACAACAACCACAGGGAAATCAATAAAACTGAAAAAAATTTACATTTTTAGATCAATGGAAGTGAGAGAAACTGAATTGAGACAAAACCTGCGGTAAACTGATTGGTTGATTTGGTTAAGATTCGATCTTTACAAACAACATAAATCTCACATGCCTCTGGAGCTTCTCCTAGTACAGTTAATGGCAATTCTTGTCCTTTTTTCCTACCAAAACGCAATCCACAAAAACGTTTGAGCAAAGATCTCATGACAATATACAAAATCTCAATTTAGAAACAATGAATAAAATAAATAAATACCTGGTGAGGAAATTTGAAGAGCAAGAGCCAATGACTAAACACTCAACCTCAGTACTTGACATATACTTCAAAAGTGCCTTTGCAGTATCATTATGTTCCAGCAACAACGTCTCAACCTTAACACATTTTTTTTTTCATAAGACTCAAAAGTTCCAAAAAAATGGCTACACACAAAAAAAAAGAAGAAAACAAAAGACTCACTTTGGTGGATTTGCAGATCTTCTTAAACGGCAAAAAAACTTGTTCATACTCATTTCTCAAATCTCGTTTATACATAGACACAACACTCTCTTCTAATTCCTCCACAGGAATCTTCGATCCAGCTTCAACCAAACAAATTCAAATTCAAAATTCATGAAACTGATTTCTCAAGAGTTAAAAAATTACGAAACCTGGGATTTTTAATAATACTACTTACAAGGAGATGGAATAGTAGTGACGGTAGGGATAACATGAACAAGAACCAATCGATCGATTTTAGGAAGGAAGTTTTCGATTGTCCAACGAAGAGCACGACGACTAGCTGTTCCTCCTACGGCGTCACCGACAGATCCTTTAACAGCGACGGATACTGAAGAATAAGACGGAGCTCCTCCGATTGATTCGAAGAACTTGTTCGTCATCACCACCATGAGAGAAAGACGAAGACGACCTCCGCGTTTAAGTTTGTTGACTTGGAAATAAAAAAAATGTGGGTGTTTGTTGCTTTGTATTTATTGAACTCGTGAAGTTATTTTAAAAAGCGCTTGCTTTATTGGAAAAGTCTTTTAGAGGTTGACATTAGCAATGATGTATTAAAATGTGCAATTAGCGAATTTTTAAAAATGATATTATTGACTAGTAACTGGTTTTATAATGAGGGTGAAGAAGAATTTTCATTGGATTGATTAGTTTAATTAAGAGAAAATAATATATTGCTTGTTCTAAGATTCTGTATGTGATGCAAATGCAACGAACATATACTTTTGTTCATACATAATAGAGAAATGATTAAAGACGGCACAGTACTCCCACTTGCAGTATTCAGTAATTCCGTATTCTCAGTTTCCGGACAGAATCAAATGTATATAGATGATAGATTAATGAGAGTATTTTGCACTTGATTACACGAAATATATCATAGTATTAAACTAAATGGTATTAGTCAAAAATTTCTGCCAAATAATATGGATAGAAACATGCCTTTGAACATTACACTTCTAATTTTAAGTATTGTAGATGATTAACAATTGAGAGAATTACATAAGTTTGAAAAAATCTAAAACTCCTAATTTTAGTTTTTCATAAACAATCAAGAAGACTCACATTTCACAAAATGTCTTTCTCTCTATCTCAATTCTCAGTCGCTTACCACAAAACATAGACTGATTTTGTTCTTTTCCATTTCCATTTCGATCACTCCTTAGATTCTTCTATACACGATTCTTTCCAACTTCCTAGTAATCCACATACCATTCTTTTATCGATTATTCAGATAAGATAAACCACATATATATATACACACACACAAACCTACGAGTTGATAAGAGAGAATCATAGTCTGAGATAGGTTCGAATCATGGTTGCTCCGGTTGGATCAGAGATGAGATGATTGATGAGACCTTTTCTCAATTTGTTTGGTGCAATGACGAACATGTACAAAGCAAACAGAACGAGATCTCCTGATGTTAATGTTGATCCTAAAAACCCTCGCCACATCCTGATTGATATAAGTGAAAAAGGAGAATCAAAATTTTCTTGCTTGCAATACATTGTTTTAGTAAATGGATCAAGAATACGTGTCTTAAAAAATGGGATGCTTTACCATTTTGGAAGGCGGAAGAAAGTTTCGAAGAAGCTTCTAATGCCTTCAATATCGAACTGAACTATGAGCGCAAGGCCAAAGAGAAAGAATGCTCTTTGTCGTTTTCTCTCTGGTGGCCATAAAGTATCCCAAGCTGCCAAAAAATGGAAACTCACCAGTTAAATTTGATAAGGTTTTGTCATTGTCTGAAAGTAATAGTTAACTTTGTGGTGTATATGGAGCTCACCTTGTCTTGAAATATTGCTGTTGATGTGTTTGGTTAAGGAAGTAATAGACTCTTGTTTAAGTATCTCCGCGATGACTGATGCGTAATTTGGAGCTTCGGACAAAGATCTCACAACTGAATAGCCTGTTTTATTGAGAAACAAAAATTAGGTAATAGATGGTGCAGTTTCAAAATGTTAACCGCAACTCGAGTCAAGGCATGCTCTAACTACCTGTTGCGGGATGTACCATGCTAGCGGCAGCACCGAAGGCGAGATTCTTTTGTTCGGTGTCTGGCAAGGAACCACCAACAGGGATATAGGACCATTCCTGTAGTTATTATACTAAACGAATTAATAAAGCAAACCCAATGGTTGTTTTTATGGTGTTCAACAAGTAAAGTACTATTCTATATGTATAAATTCACCTCTTCGTAAGTCTTTAGAACTCGAATTCCGAGTGTATCTAATCGTAACATGAGCTTCTTTTTTAACAAATCAAAGGGCATGACATCTTTTGAGGCCAAGCATGTCTCCTGCAAGGAGTTCCAGTTGGATAAGCAACAGAACTTTCGCAATAGCTACTAAAATAGAAGGAGAGAGACAACAACCTCAAAGAATACTCTTGTCTTTGTCATAGGCATGGCGTACAGAAACGTTGGATAGTCAGCTTCTAAGCTCCGAACTTTCTCGTTTGTATAATCTCTGTAATCCATGAAAACCATTTGCTCTGGATCATATGGACTGCTTTCGACCTGAATATATCATTTAGAACAGTCTCAATAATTCCTTCATAGTTCATATAGTTATTGCTGTGGGAATATCATATCATATTAAAATTATACCTCAACCTCCACGCCGTATGCAGTTTGAACACAGACTCTAGGTCCCCCAACTTCGTATTGCAAAAGCTTTCCCGAAGCTGCTCCAGAAGCAACAGTGGCAAGCCTGCATTTGCTACAAGTCAGAACCTTCACCGTTGCTCCAAAACATTTATATTAAAACAGGAATAGTACCATCTATGGTTCCAGTCTCGTACCTGCATGGAATGACGGCATTGCCTTCACAGGCAACAAGTCTAAGACCATTAGAAGCTTCTGTTATGCTGTCAACTTTGGAGCTAAGGTACGAGACACCTGACTCCACACACCTAGGGGAAATTAACTAAGTCAGGAGATGCAGGACAATTTGGAGAAACATCTTCCCAAAGGTGCAAGGGAGTGGAACAATTCTTTACCTCCTCAAGAGCTCCTCGTGAAGTAAACGACGACTAACTCTTCCATAAGCACGGCCAATGGTAATAGGATTATCATCATCCAGATACACAAGAGTATCTCTCCAAACATGCTCAATACATTTTTGCAACCCAAGATCTTAAAAAAACAGTAACAAAAACGTTCACCAAGTTAACAACACCATAGAGAAAGTGACTAGCAATGATGGAAGAAGACACGATATCAGGTAGAAGTCTGTACCATTGAATTCATCTTCCCAAACACCGTAATTGTTAGTGAAAGGAAGATCTGGACCAATGAGTCCAACTTTAAGTCCTAGCTTAGCTGATTCCGCAGCCAAGGCTAAACCAGCAGGACCACAACCAATAACCACTAGGTCCAAAGCACCATCACCAACTGATATAGGAGGTAACTGTAAACCCAAAATCCAGAGTTGAATTCAAAATCGATATCTCTAAGTAAGAACAAATTCAAACCCTAAAATCAAAAGCAAAATCAAAGGAAACAGTTCGTTTTCTTCATAAACAAGGCAAAAAAGGGCAACGGACCTTATCAACAAGCTTGGACTGTTGGTCATCCATGTCTTTGTTCTGCTGCATTTGAACGAACAAGATCTCAGAACCACCAGCTTTCACGAAATCTTCTTCGTCGGCGAAATCCTCTCTCACCGCCACGCAACTCTCACTCCCGGAGCTTCCTCCGCCGCCGCTAGCTCTGACACTACTACAACACAAACCGAAACGAATATTCCTGAAGCTGTAACTCTTATTAACCACCGGGGATTTCCTTGGAGAAGTACTCCACGACGGAAACGTTGAAACCGCCATTGCTGCGAAATTCCTAGCCCCAACACACTCCATTTTTTTTTCCTCCGCCCCCAAAATAAAAATAAAATAATTCTGAAAAGATGAGGATATCTCTTCACGCCATTCTTATAGTACCCCCAGTGAGGTGTATAAGCAGAAAGAGGAATCTAATTGTTTCCTTTTGTAATATTTGGAAAAAAATCTCAACCCAAATTTTTTGCTCACAATGGCTTGGAAGAGCCTTAAGGACGAGAGGACGATATCAAAGGATAGAACCCGGGCCTATGGGACTCAATTCGCCACGTGTAATTCTCTCATTGGTGGACATATGCCTAATAACGTCCTTCTTTAACTTAATAGTACGTGTTAGCAATTTGATTGGTTCCTGCAATTTTAAAGGTTACTGTACTTAATCCAAAGGACGATTCAACATATTTGACACACCGACGTCGTTTAGTGGAAGCACACAAGAATCGACTTTAACATACACTACTGTAGCTGGGATATATGGATTACTGAGCCTGAAACAAGAAGCATATTCGCAGAAAATTCAAAAATTGCATTGCCAAAAGAATTCAAAACTCAGTTTCAGTAACCCATAGTACTGGTAAAAGTTCAAATGGAAGAAGCACAAGAAAAAGAAAACCCAAACTTCAAATTGGTTGATGATATCAAACTAATACCCATCAGAGAGCAAAGTTATTGTGCTTATAAGAGCACAAGCCCAAGTTCTGATGGCTTCAACGCACTTTTCAAACGGTAGTTATAGAGATAGTAATGGAGCTGTCCATCTCCTGGACCAAACTTGAGCTCTTTCAAGAAACTCTCGTTGTGCATCACATCCAAAGCGTTGAACACATCGAAACCCTTTTGCTTTGAGACGATTAACGCATCATTCATCAGCTGAAGAAACGAGGTCTGTGTGGCGACGTTGTAGTAAGAATAAGCAGCTTTCAACGTTGTGTAGTTCGGGTTACCGAGGATGGTCGAAGGTAGTGTGTAGAAGCTGCAGAAGTCAGTGACATCGTGAGTTTCAGGACTTTCTACTAGGTAACTGTCCACCACATCTTCTCTCGGGAGTAGCCAATGCTCAACATCGTTCTCATCAAAGTCAGTCGCAACTCCAAACTGGCTAAGGTAGTTCCTAAGCAATCGTGTAACAGCAGGGACATCGCGTGGTTCCATTTTCCTAAATCCAGGAGTGATGGGTGTGTCTGGCAACTTGTAGAGTTTTATGGTTCTGCTCATTGTCATTCTCGGTCCAAGCCTTGAAAACCCAACATCGATAAGCTTCTTCGGGTTCAATGACCTGTGCCAGTATTGACAGGTGGTGATCGGTGTAGGAAGTATAACTCCTGCGGTATAAGCCGCTTGCCAAATGTTCTCCAAATGAACCCTTCTAGTCACTTCCTTAATCATGACAGGAGCGAGTCTCTTAGACCTGAGCTTCTTGTGAACACACAAGAAATTGATCTCTGCCATTTTCACTACCTCATCACGCACCCTGATTCTTGCTGGGATACCGCTAATGAAAGCAACGAGTTTCTTCGAAGTCTTGGCACGGACTCCAATATGCCAGCTCTGGTAATAACCAGGTGGACGCAGTGCCCACCTTAGAAACTCCTTGGAGTAATTGAACCTGAACATATTCTCATCATCCTCAACATAGTTGTTCTTGAGAAGGTTGTACACCTCTGAACACATATCATCAGAGTTCATATCGCAAGTGGTCCATTCATAAACAGAAGGAAGGTTGTAAGGCTCTTGTTTCACCTCAGATAACGGAGTTGCAGGCTCAATAGGGCCTTCAGGCAAACTGGTATCCCCAATATCCTTAAACTGCCCAACAGGTTGAGTCTCCCAGAACTTATGCGTCTTTGACTCTGACATTGAATCCTGGAACCTCCGAACTATGGTTTCAAGTGAAGTATCATCATTAACCAATGGGTTAGCTTCAACAATTTGATCTGCTCTCTCTTCTACAGAGCCAGGTGGTGAATTGTTGTCTGCCATTTCCTACAATTACAAAACTTGACAAGCTAAGTTCAAGAACAAAAACAACAACAAACTAACATTGGGTAAATCGCCAAACGCAATTCTAATTAAATCACTCTTTATAAGCTCTTTCAAAATGTAACATATATATGTCAATCTCTCCGAGATCGAACTCAATACACACAAAACCACAGGCTAAAAACTAGTAAGGCAGATCAATTTTTTCATGTTCTTAGGTTACTAGCGAACTTAACGGGAGAAATATCCAGTGAATATACTAAGGAACGATCAGATCTTACGAAAATCAAAATCAAAAGATAAGCTCAAGATTTAAAAGACTCACCGATTTCGCCCCGAACTGAAGACTCCGCAAAGTCACACCGATTAGAGATCTTTGAAGAGAAAACTATCAGATCTTTCGAAGGATTTTATCGATTTCGAGTTTCAGATTCGAAACCAACGAGATTAGGGTTCCTATGAACGAGCAAACTCTTCTGAGAAGAAAAGAACAAAGAGCGTGATGTGTGAAGTAATGGCCGGATAGAATCTCATACTTTTATATATATTGCATTTTGCTCCCTCTATATTCCTTTTTATTTTAATTTAACCCATTTATTTTCACTCTGTGTAGGATTTTCCTTTTACTTAAAATCAATAAATACGTAATACAATTTCGTATTGCTGAACAACACATTTTCACTAACGTAATTAATATATACGATTTTCCAACTCCAAAACACTGAATTTAACTTCCCTTCGTAGTAAAAAAAACATACAGAACAAAAAGAACGATTAATGAAATTTAAAAAAAAAACAAGAAAAAAAAATCAATCTCGTTTCTGCAATATAATAGAGTCGAAAGCTTTATATATTATATAAAGAGCTCTGAAGAAAATTACAACAACTTTGCTAAGCGATGGATGGATGGATTCAGTGGTGGTGAAACCTTTCGTCAGAGACTTGGAGGGTCTCGATGCCTTTGATGGCAGAATCGTAATGTTTTCTGGTTGAAGCAGATCTCTTCCCTTCCGACGTTGTTATCGCCGGAGAGTTTCTTAATCCGGCCCCGGTACGGCATCTCTGTAGTTCCTCTGACGACGTTACTCTCCTTGATGATCCTGCTGATTGTGCAAACAAGGACGAGCTTGGCATCTGTTATGTAAAGTAAAACACATCAAATTGTTGACAACAGACAAAAATATTTACTTACATACAAACTTCATAAACTTCACAAACTTTATTTATATATATAGAAACCAACGACATTTTGAACAGAACATACATCAAAATATGGAAGATTATATATAACTTAAATAAGTTTTTGAATCTTTTATGCATATATTAAATTTGTTTTTGGTTCTTTTTTAAAATTTCATTTTCCCATTTCAGAGTCGAGACTTGCTCATGCAGATGTTGAAACTAGTTAAGATAGTAATCACATCAATATATTAAACCTACAGAATTATATGCAGCTTGAGTATACCAATAAACCTTTTATTTTTTTTGTTAAATCAAAATCGAAATAAACCTTTTATTTTACATTCTCAAGATTCTCAAAATGCACTTAGTCCAGTTATAAAAATTTAAGTTTTTGTGTTGTTTCTCAGCAAATTCAACAAGAATTTTCCCTCATGGAGATTGTGTTAACTTCAGAACCTCTTCCACATTCCAAACGTAACTGATTGCTACCAAAGCTAATGGAAAATTCTAGAAACTCTATTTTTGTTTTGGTTTTTTTACACTTTAAAATCTAGAGACAGAGAGCTTTTAGATTTGCTAAAACAGTGTCTGTTGTGTAGAGAAAAAACAAAAAAAACAGAGAAATATTTCATACCATTGGGCCTCTTGATGAGAAGTTGCCAGAGTTTTCAAGAGTTCCTGACATTCTCCTTCGTGATGAATCCATTGGTGGTCTCCCTGATTCGTCCTCGCCTTTAAACAAAACATACAAAGCTTTAAACTTTCTAAGTTTTTAATATAACATTCGATTGGTTCAAGAGCTCATAATAAGTTTTACAATTCTCACCTCCGTATCTATCCATGCTAGTTAGTCCAGGAGGCAAACCCGCACTAGTTCCACCCCCAGGATTTACTAAGCCACGTGATGGAGGAGCTGTTAGTTGTGACTGTTGATATTTCAATATGGTCCAGTCAAAGACGTAATCGAATTGAAACCCTGGTGAAAGAGAGAATGTTAGAAAGCACAGAAGAGCTGACAAAACATGAGGATTTAAGGGAAAGAAGAAAGTTTCAGAACCTTCGCGGATGAAGAGATCCCTGAATATTCTTTTGAGATAACCATAATCTGGTTTATCATCAAATCGAAGTGAACGACAGTAGTGGAAGTAGGATGCGAATTCGGATGGGTAACCACGGCACAAGGACTGGATGAAGATGAGAAAACTTGTTAAGGTAAAAAGAGTTAAAAGATTGAAATAAAGTACCAAATATGTGATTGAAACTTTACCTCAATGGATGTAGAGACTTTCTTTTCACTGATTCTCTCATACTTTTGTTTCTTGGTTCCAGCTTTAAGTCCTTGCCAAGGAAGACTAAAACAAAAACCACCGTATATATTACAATAAGGTATGAGAAGAAGAAGAACAAAGTGAAACGAACAGGCATGTAGGTAGTAGAGTTACTAGAGTACCACTCACCTTCCTTTTAGGAAATACATGAGAATGTAACCAAGAGATTCTAGGTCATCCCTTCGGCTTTGCTCTACATGAAAAACATTACATTAATATAAGGCCAGTGTTGGGAGCATTTACACACAAATAATCTAAAACAGGTTTTTGTCAAACTTACCAATTCCCAAGTGAGTGTTCATACTAGCATATCTTGCAGTTCCAGTGAGATTTTTATTTTCTCTACAAAATAAGAAATGAAAGGTAAATTTTGATTTGTAAATCGGAAAAAAGAAGTGTAGACTGGTAAGAATTTGATTCGATTGTCTCTCTCACCTGTAAGCAATGTGCTGATGGGTAGTATTATCCCGGTATTTCTTAGCAAGACCAAAGTCGATAATGTATACCTTTAGAAACGTAAAAAAAAGTGAGTCATGTCCGAGATAATAACTACAAAAGTAAAAATGAGAACAAAACCAAAGATAAGGGTGAAGGAAACCTGGTTTGCGCGCCTTCCTAAACCCATAAGAAAGTTGTCTGGCTTAAGATCTCGGTGAAGGAAAGATTTCGAATGGAAAAACTCAACACGGTTTATCTGTATGTAAAAGGAAGAAAACATAGTCAATCAGTAAAACTAATCTAAGGACAAAAAAGAGTCACATATAAAGACAACAGTGATTTTTTACCATTTGATCTGCGAGCATGAGTACTGACTTCAAGGAAAGTTTCCTGCTACAGAAATTGAACAAGTCTTCAAGACTAGGCCCAAGTAAATCCATCACCAGAACATTGTAGTCACCTTCAACACCAAACCACTTCACATTTGGAACACCAGCTGCCATAATCAAAAGGTTCAAAAGAGATTCAGGACATGGTTATAAAAAGAGTAAAACAGAATGATAGAACAAAGAACCATAAGGCTGTTTTATCAGAAGTGAATATTTACTTCCTCCTTGTAGAATTCTGTATAACTTTGATTCATAGAGCAGCTGTGGATGTTTCGTCTTCACATTTTCCTGCAAAAGAAAAGAGAACTCTCAGTAGCAGTAAAAAAACATACTCAATTGATATTACATTATCCATAAATTTGACAGAGGCTTAGAGAAATAAGAATAGACTTTTGTATTCCTATATGTTGATCTAACTCAAAGTAGCTCATTAAATGTTTTAAAAGCTCTAACCAATGTCCAAATCTAACTCCAGAAGCTAATCCATCATTCCTTTATATAGTAAACAAACTACATTGTCTCTATGTGCAATAAAAACATCTTCAAATGATGCTATCAACACAAACACAAAAAAAAAAGGAACAAAGTTTTGCAGCAACAAGAAACTCACGAGCTTGATTGCAACTTCTTCATTCGTTTGAATATGAGTACCTAAAGAAACGACATTACAAGAACAAAGTTAGCAATTCCAAACCAACATTGTTAAAAACAGTAAAAACGAATCCAATTGAAAGAAAAAGACGAACCAAGATAGATCTCTCCGAATGAACCGCTTCCAATCTTCCGGCCGAGACGGTATTTGCTTCCCACACGAGACTCCATCGACATTCACCAAGTTTTCAGATTTCCAAAACCCTAAACTATAATAATCTCTCAAGTCTCAACCTTCAACGCCGACTCTAAAGGAGAAAACTTTTAATTCTCTTTCCCAAAAAAAAAAAGAAAAACAAATTTGTACCCTTTAATCCACCAGAATCAGCAGCTCAAACCCAGAAAAAGAAATTAAGAAAGATTAAATTCTGCAGAATTAGGGCTGAAACAGGGAAGAAGAACAGGTAGTCATCATCATCTTCATTCTTTCTTCCCTTCTTCTTCACGATCTGGAACAAAGATTTCGTAATGGAATAATGTTGACTCTCTTCTTTCTGTATCTCTTTCTCTCTCTCTTGACGCGAATTGAAAAAAACGAGGATAAAAAGGGAAGCTTTTGATATGGAGGAGGAGGAGGAGGAGGAGGAGGAGGAAGAGAATGATGAAGGTGTTTTGTTTTGTTTGTTTTCTCAAAGTTTGGGTCTTTTCCTTTTCTTTTCTTCTCTCCTCTCTTTCTTTCCTTACAGGTAATTATTATTATTATTAATTATTCTTCGCTGCTTTGCACGGTTCCTAATTCCCCGGTTTAACTAAACCGTAAAACCAGTTAATAATTCTCCATTAATCATCACTTCAAATTTTAAAATTTTCAAACAATACGTTATGAAAAACCAAATTTATTACTTTAGTTAATGGATTAATTAGTGTCTTTTTTGGTTTGGTCCATAACGGTTGATTGATTTTCCGGTTTAGTTCGGTATTTGAACGTTATATAACACGCGTAGAGTTAAGAATGTGGTAATAATTTAAAAAATGAAAAAAAAAAAAAAAAGGTTGTAAATTTGGATTGGCTAAGAGTAAGAAATGGGACACCAAGCGTGAGAGCTACGCGTGCCGTTGGTGAGCGGTAAAGATCGTTTCTCACGTGACTTCCGAATGCTACTTTAAAACGTAAATCCCACGTGACGTATTTTGACTTTTACTCTCTCTGGTCTACTAAATTCTGTACGAGGAGAAAGATTTTAAAATAAGTATCTGGTAACTGTGGTCGGTCCAAATAAAATACTAACTGTTTTCCACGAACGAAATAATCGTTTATTATTTTATTTGGTATTATTCTATTACAATTGTTTGAAGAAAAATAATTATGTGAAAGTACAAATGTTACAAAGGTTACAAACCTCAAAAAAAAAAAAAATATACATGTAAAATTAAATTATGTGAATTTAAATGAGTACAAGTTGTACTCTAATTAAAGAATCACCCAATATTAGGGCAATGCAAAAAAAAAAAAAATTTATTGAAAAATTGATTAAATTAGGAAAGGCCAAAGAAAAAGATAATTAGTTTCTCGGACTTGGAAGACCCATGCAAGAGAGTCTAGGGGAGACACGAATCTTTGGGCTGGGCCTTGGTGAAGGTATTGGACCAAATAATCCTGTTGTTCCTTTAACCATACGAGGAGAAAGGTTGACTTGTTCAAGCGCTCGCGTCTGCAGATCTATAGGGTAGTCTCGTACACACCCGATCCTAGGACCGTTTCCAGTACTCCACTTACACGAGAAACGTTTCTTCTCATCTGGACCGTCCGATTTCGTCACCACCACGTTAGACGGCTTTGTGCTTCCGTCATTTGTGGCCAAATGATTATCATCGTCAATCGCATTCATCTATAACAAAATCAATTAAGAAAAATAAGTAAAAATATTTTATAGAAAATTTGATTTTTTATGTAGTTAGAGATTTTAGTTAGCTTAATCACCTTGACATTAGTAAGATCCACGTTGTTTTCTCTCAAGAAACCGATGAATTCTTTAAAATTCTCTTCCGTCGGGAGATAATGACCGCTGTATGGCCATACGGCTTTTACAACTCCGCCTTGTGAAACAATTCTACCGGCGGCGGTAATGGCGGCGCCTGAGAGAAAACTCGAGTGTTGAAACCGACCTTTTTGTTTCTGACCAATGTACAGTCTTCTTGTCGTGCTCAACACGAAGATCCATTTAGTTCCTTCGATGGTCTCCACGAGGTTCTTGGTTTGTCTGTTGACCAGTTTCCCATTTTCCAACACCACTTCGTAAGCTTGCCTCTCTTTCTGTTAAACCGAAACAAACGAAAAGTTAAAATCGATTTTTGTTTTCGATTACCGGAATTAACTAACCAACTAACATTAAGTATACGTACCGGACCGAGGTAAGTGATGCATTGGCGCTGAAGAAGTGTTCTTGGACATTTGATGAGATTTACTTCTTTGCCATCTCCAATGTCTAACCTTTAGTATCATTCAAAAGGTTTGCTATCAAATTAAGCTCTATTTACTTCTTAAGGAAATTATAAAATTTTGACTAAAATTTGTGTTAAATTTACCAGAAGAAGAAAGGCTGATTACTCTCGCTTGCTGACCAAACATCATAGTACAAGTGTAGATTGTGCCCGTACCTATGTCGTGGATCAATCTTTATCCATTACCCAAAAGAATTAATACTATTATTATACACCAAAGTATAATATGTCAATATCAAAGTGAAATAAAAAAGCCGAAACTTACGGCTTCTAACCAATGTCGCAATGCTAGTTTTTGTGCTTTATCATCTTTCAACAATCCTTTCCCCACCTATGAACCAAAAGAACAAAACAAATTAATGATAATGTATGAAATTGATTAATTAATTAATTAGTACCTTAATTAATTAAAAATTACCTTTGCTGCTTTTGTTCCAGCTCTTGCCCACCTAGATACAGCCGACTCCGGTTTCTCACTGGTTTTGTTCGGTTCTGATGCTGCCAATTCCAATTCTTTCCACCTAATACAAACAAACAAAGGGGTTAAATCACCAAAATTGAAAGTAACGGGGTTATTTCATAAGGAAATAGAACTCAACGTACCATAACTCTTCAACAACCACGGCACAGTCAGCAAGGTTTCTACGCGTTCGATAACTCTTGTAAACCTTCTGTAACGTTACGGCGGCGGCGTCTAGCTCCGTTGACGGTCTAGGAGACCAAAATGGCGTCGGTGCTGGTAAACTTAACGCCGTTAAATTCCCCATTTTGCCTCTGTTCCTTCGTTTCGGAGACGAGCCTCTTTCATCATCTTCGTCTTCTCCTCCCACTTGGACTAGGCTCGTGAAGGAGAGACTCCTCTCAAGAATCATGTTATCTGGTTTAGGACCTCTCAAGTTTATACCTCTTCTCGTTTTGACCCCGCAGTTTTCTTCTTTGTTGTAATTGTTACCCTGGTT
>NC_025686.1:23368368-23385730 GCF_000633955.1 Camelina sativa | reverse complement strand
GGTCTAGGAGACCAAAATGGCGTCGGTGCTGGTAAACTTAACGCCGTTAAATTCCCCATTTTGCCTCTGTTCCTTCGTTTCGGAGACGAGCCTCTTTCATCATCTTCGTCTTCTCCTCCCACTTGGACTAGGCTCGTGAAGGAGAGACTCCTCTCAAGAATCATGTTATCTGGTTTAGGACCTCTCAAGTTTATACCTCTTCTCGTTTTGACCCCGCAGTTTTCTTCTTTGTTGTAATTGTTACCCTGGTTAACCAAATCTTTGAACGATAAGGTCTTCTCAAAATACATGTTATTACAGATTCTTGGTGTTTCACACTTTTGTGAATCTTTCTTGAAACTGTTGTCTCTTTGTAAGTATCCCAAAGACAAAGCCATTGAAGCTAACCTGTAAAAAAGATAAGTACAGATTGAGACAAGAGTTGGAGAAAATGAAAATTGTTTTAGGATTGTAATCTAAAGATTGAGGAAGATACTTACACTGTTTACAATCTGAAGAAGTTTCGTCGAATGTTTTTTTAAAAAACAGAGACAGTACAACTCTGTTTCTGGTTATGTCTCTTCTTTTCCCATATGTCGTCTATATTTATATTAATGGCTATATAATATATGATGTAATTATTAGTTTTTTAAAATTTTATTTTGGTGAGAACAAAAATTGGAATTGGACCTTAGGATACGAAGTGAAGATTTTTCTTCGAGTCTTGATTCAAAGGTTTTACGTTTTCCTCGGACTTAAAAAAACCCAAATAAAAAAATCAAACCACACGAGCTCTTGATTTTCATATTTCAATGTTTTAGATTTATCTGTTAGTGGTTTGTATACATACTAACTAGCGTGTAGGGCAACTTTGAATACGTTCGCGCACTGTTAGGAGTTGCATATACATAATTTACTAACATATATGATATATGTGAATGTGAATGTGGCCGTGTTTGATATTCATACGCACGGCGTTACGCACGGAACGTGTGGGGACGTCTTTGAATGCGTCGTCGGATTTTTTTTTTTTTTTTTTTTTTTGTTATACAACTCCCAACTTTTATGGATTTCAATATTTTTTACGGTCAACGGATTTGTTCTGTTGTCTACTTATTAGGATTAATTATTCTTGGGTTGTGTGCTTTTTCTATTGAAACAAACCAATCTTTCAAATCTATATAAGAACAACACAATAGTAATAGGTAATGTTACAAAAGAAAAGTACATAAATTGTGAATCAAATCATTATGTTGAATTATTCAGATACGAGCTGTTTATATTTGAAGTTTATACCTTTAAAGTTTAAACGATTTTGTATATAAGATTTTTTTTTCAATTATCCGTGTTGAAAATTTAATTATACTCTTATGGTTTGAGATATGAAGTTTTTTTTTTTTTTTTTTTTTTTNGTTTTTTTTGTCAACCATTGGGCCACAACTGGCCGGCCCATTAGCCAAATTCCTACATTCGTAAGAGCCGAGACTCGATCCCGGGTGTGATGGTGCCTTCTACAAATGGACTTACCTCCTGCCATTGCACTAAGGTCACTTCACGAGATATGAAGTTTTATGATTAATAATATAATGTTAATATACTAGTACTTAAAATAATAAAGAATGTTATTAAGTTTGTGCTGGCAGCAAGTATTATATTGATATCGTGTCCTATATCAATAATTCGTCTTTACTTGGACTAATATAAGAATAAGATGGTGAAACTTTTAAACTATAAACATTGTAACTAGCAAACGAAAACTTGTAAAAGAAATTACGGCTTGGTTACAAAGTTTTACACTAGTCAAATCAAATCTATAACATTCGAGTTAGGTGAGTGTGGGTCACTAAACTTTAAACAATAGTACAATACTAATGTTTATGATTATGCATGATAGTGTAAAAGCCAAATAAGATTAATAAAAGTTATAATTAATTTGATTTTCAGTGGTCCAAACATCTTTATAGCCATTCGTTACTACGTTAATAATAAATGTTAGCAGTATGATTCATGACAGTCAAAGAAAGCAACCATATAAACTATAAAGTATGTATCTGATAAAGACGGACCACATTAAAAGGCATCAAAACTGGTTCGGGATCGTGAGATGAAAATGCAGAGTCAACCAATTGCGGCCAAGTCCTTTTACTTTTGGGTTTTAATTTCCCAAAATAGTTTCTTCTTCTTCTTCTAGTTTTCTACTAGATCGTACAGCAGCGTACGCGTTAGTTTAAAGTTGTTGGTCTATTTATCTCACTTGGTCGCCTTTTACACGACACAAAATAACACAACTGTGTAGTATATTATAACGATTACGCATGCAACAATCATCCTTGTTTTCTTTGATAGGTGTCATATGACGTTGAAGTTCACATTTAACCCTAAATATTTAATTGTTATGCCAATACAGCAGTCCTGAGAAGAATTATCTAAAACAGCTGGACCAAAAAAATGATCCCGAATAAACAAAATTTGAACCTTAATTAAGCCTTAGAGCGCTATTCAATTATTCATTCGAAAGACAATAACGAGTAGTAAAGCTATGGTATTAGAGTATGTTTTTTTTTTGGGTCAAAGTGGTATTTAGAGTATGGTTTATACTAAATCATAGTTATAAAGCATACTCTATCGGGAGATTGAGAATCGGAGATCAAACTCCCAATATTATTCTAGATTTTTTCTTATAAAAACAAAGTTTGTATATATGAATATATAATTATTGGTTTTTGGACATCCAAATTTCGATAATATTTGTCAAAGTTTTCTTTTTTTTTTAACAAAATAAAATATTTATTTGAAAAACGTTTTACAACAGCGTTTATTTAACAGAATTCGAAATGTTTATCTAAGCATACAAAACAAAGAGTTATCTTGATGCTAGCCATGTTGTTAGTGCAGATGCATATTTTCCGTTGCTTTGAGTGTAAATGGAGAACAGTCTGTCTCTTGTGTTCTGGTCAAGTTGTTAAAGCTTTCTTAAGAGTAAAACTGAGTGAAAATGTGGTTTCGAACCGTACCACTTTATTTAAACAATCGCAATACTTTTTAAACAATGTATATATTAGAAACTAATTAAGATTTAAGAGTTATAGAAAATTGAATGATCATATTAAAATATTATTTGATTTCATTATCGGCATTGAGAATATTAAACTCGAGACGTAAGAAAAGGGGTATACAATATAGTAGATTTTATGCCAAGTTGCCAATCCTATTTACCAAGTAAAAGACACCATCCCCCAAATAATGGATTATAACTTTATAACATTGGTCAACAAGTAAGACCACAATTACGTGTATTTCGACTTGAATATTCTGGTTTTCCTTTTTTTTTTTTTGTTTTTTTCTGTCGTATATATGTTAAAGTTCTCGCATTGGTGAAATATAACTACACAATGCGTGATCGTGAAGTCTAATTAAGATATTATAAATATTGAAAATACTAGTTAGCCACATCGATTTCATATATTTGTATGAGTTATTCACTAATATATGATAATTCATTATTCTCTTTTGTCGACGAGCTGGTTACCTTTCTTAATGTCGATTTCATATTATATGTAAATGATATTACATAAAAGGAGATCATTCTTCCCTTTTGTCTTGGCTTGACCTAAGACCAATGGGTCAAAGTTTGAAATGGATGTCTAAAATTGCACCGATAAGTCAGATACACGACATGGACTTTACACCTTTAGAGCAAGAGACGTAGAGTGTAAACTAAATTATATGAGCTGATTAAATGCATGGTCAAGTAACATTTTATTTTACTTTTTTTTTTTCTTTCAAATAAACTTGTGAATGTTTGGAATCTTTGATATACAGTTTTATCTAGAAATTAGTATTACTTTTAAAAATATTGTTTTGGTATTAAAGAAAAATGGAAGTGAAGAACTAATCTCTTTTATACTACCTCGCTAGACGACCACCATTCTTTTTATTCACGAAACAAGTTACAAACACATTTCTTTTTAATGTATAACCTACAAATTAGAATTCTCAATCATAATTTCTACTTCCAAACAATTACATATCATAATAGCTATATATATATATATATATACAGCTGCTAGGACATGCATGTATGATGATTCAATCAAAATAGCTAATTACACTCTACCTCTGAGAACTAATTCGAATTTTGTTCTATAGTTAAACATTTATTTTAAATATATTAGAAATGTCACTCAAAATATTAATAGTTGATAAACTTTATGAAAATTGACTCTCAAACTCCTGCAGTAAAAAGACCAAAAAAAACAACAACGACTACATATGAAACGTATTTCTCCGCGTGAATGAATTGTTGAGACGACCAAAAAAATTGGGGGAGAAAAAAATAAAAAGTGGACGTGGATACTTGCTTGAAAAGACCCATGAGAAAATAGTCACGTGGCGGTCTAAATTAAGAAAAGATCACATAAGATAGGGATAGGATTAGTGACTTTAATTAATTAGCATAAAACATATAAAGTGGGATCCAATATTATTTTGAGAAATTCTTAACAACCTCTTATGTGGGTGTCACATAAGAGACTAAAGAGTATAACACATGCCTCCTTTCTAAATAATCTTTACTTTATTATACTAAATCAACTCCAAAATAATTTTAAAAGTTAATCAAAAAGTTTATATGTCATTATTATTATTATTTTGTTTTAGAAATCATAAAATAAATTTTCTATCTTATAATTTCCATTATGCATGACTATAAACAATATATTAATATTTTTTAATTAAGATTAGTTAAAATTAGAATAATCATTACAATAATAAGTTATAATAGATGGTTTATACTATTATAATTTATATAAACAACTATATAAATTTAAATTGTAGATTGTATTAACAAATATGACTAATGGATAAAATAGTATATATTGAAAATGTAATCAGATATGAAATGTTGTAATTCAAATTAAGTAAAATAAAATTACTACACAAATTAAACAACACACAAAAGTAATTATTATATTGATGAGTCCCTCATCAATGAAGATATACAATATCATAAATAAATTTTATATAAGTAATATGCATTAAAAATAATAATATTATAGTATTAATAAGATTATAGTATTTAATAAGAGATTACACGTGGTCTTTACATATGTTTTCAAATTATGCCCTATATGTTGTCTTGCCTTGTTTTAATCATGCACTTTCTTTTCCCAAATTCGACTTATGAGATATTAATTTTATAAATACCTAGATTTCTCTCATTCTCTCATCACTATCCAAGCAAAAGAAGAAGATTGGTGTCAACATAGTTTCTGGTAAAAATTCTTCTTGGATCAACATTGTTTTTTAGTTTATTTGTTTCTAACTTTTGTTTCTTGGTACAAGTCTCAATTTTGTTTCACATGGTTTAACATTGACAAAAGAAAGAAAAAGAAAAACCGAACATGAAGATGGAAAAACTCAAATCTTTCTTCCATCACAGAGAAGACTTAAGTCAGACTTCGCCATATTTAACCAAAGATTTAAACAAGGTTCCTCACTTGTTCAACTGTATTCGCTCTTACTTTTCATGTGAATTTTGTTAAGAACTGTAGCTATATGCTCAATCAAGTGGACATTATAATCCCCAATCAAATGATTCTCCATGAATTAATCTTTACTAGTCTCATAATTATATGAATCAAGTTTGATTGTTATTTCTCCGTAATTATATTCTTCAGGACCTATCATATGAGCTGTTCAAAATCCAACAGCAGTTGGATCATAGAAAGTTTATCCTTGTAAGTGTGTAGTCTCTGGCCTTTCCTTGTATTCTCTGTTCTAGTTTTTCTGTATAATTGTTGATAGATTGACCAAATATAATATGCATAATTATGTTGTCCTAAAATAATATACTATTATGTCAATGAGCTTTGCTTTTTCTGAAAAAACCTCAAAACAGAAGATTGTCTTGCGCATATGATGGATGTTTTCATCTCCCTAAAATTGAACTTTTGTTCTGTATTTGCAGCGAAAAACAACTGATATTCTTCAAGAAAAAGAAAAGAAGATGAAGAACCTAATGGAAAAGAGCAAGGTCATTTCTTTTGCCTGTAACATTCTACCACTATATACTATAGTAAACATAAATTCCCAGTGTTATAAATCGATATTCTTATTTTCAGTGTCTTAGTCTCTGAGCATAGTTGGTTAGCATGGTAGAAAAGGTAGGACATGAATGAACTTGAACGTGTTGGCGATATATTAAAAATACTTTTGCATGTTAATGTTATGTTGGGGTATTTTAAATAGAGGAGGAGGAATGTGGACTTAGAAACGTTTCATTTGCTCTTGAATACCTTATATGAGGAAACTGTATGTTTCAGCCCGCAATAGCATACCTAATATATCAATTATGTATGGTATTTTCACTGATCTTCATGTGGAGGGACATATTTACTAGTTTTATCATCTTGATATTTTTTGAACCAGTCATATTGATATAGAAAAACCAAGTTTACTGATGTCATAAGAAACTGATTTGGTGTTTCTTTGTGTGACAGATGCTTGACAAGGAAACAAAGTGAACGAATTCAGGATGTACACCAATTTGAATACATATTTATGCTTTGAGATATCAAGTTTATATTGTTATTATATAATGCTAATTTATAATATAAGATATATTAAGATTAAAAATAATAAAAAATGATTCAAAAGGGTTATTTATATTTTTATTACATTTATGACGTTAACACCCAAGTATTTTCCCACTTTTATTTACAAGCAAGTAAAGTAAAGAAAACCATTAAATTGTACACTTTAACATTATATCATCTGAATAATAATGATGTGAAAGTACAAATGTAACAAGTAAATAAAAAAGGTTACAAACCTCAAAAAAAAAACATGTAAAATTAAATTATGTGAGTTATAAATGAGTACAAGTTGTACTCTAATTAAAGAATCACCCAACATTAGGGCAATGCAAAAAAAAGAGGAAATATGTGAAAAATTTATTAAATTAAGAAAGGAAAAAAAAGGGAAATTAGTTTCTCGGACTTGGAAGACCCATGCAAGAGAGTCTAGGAGAGACACAAATCTTTGGACTGGGTCTTGGCGATAGTATTGGGCCAAATAATCCCATTGTTCCTTTGACCACACGTGGAGAAAGGTTGACTTGTTCAAACGCTCGCGTCTGCAGATCTATTGGATAGTCCCGCACACACCCAATCCTAGGACCGTTTCCAGTACTCCACTTACACGAAAAGCGGTTCTTTTCATATGAACCGTCCGATGTTGTCACCACCACTTTCGATGGCTTTGTGCTTCCATCATTTGTGACCAACTGATTATCATCGTCAATCGCATTCATCTATAACAAAATTATTTAAGAGAAAATAATTAAATCATTTTATAACTAGCTTAATCATTAAATAATTATTTACGTAGTTAAAATTTTTAACTAGCTTAATCACCTTGACATTAGTAAGATCCACGTTGTTTTCTCTCAAGAAACCGATGATTTCTCTAAAATTCTCTTCCGTCGGGAGATAATGACCATTGTATGGCCACACGACTTTTACAACTCCGTCTTGTGAAACAATTCTACCGGCAGCAGTAATGGCGGCGCCGGAGAGAAAACTCGAGTGTTGAAACCAACCTTTTTGTTTCTGACCAACGTATAGTCTTCTTGTCGTGCTCAACATGAAGATCCACTGAGTTCCTTCGATGGTCCTTGGTTTGTTTGTTGACTAGTTTCCCATTTTCCAACACCACTTCGTACGCTTGTCTCTCTTTCTGTTAAATCAGAACGAACCAAAAGTTAAAATCAATTTTTGTTTTCAATAACCAACTAACCGAATAACAAGTGTACGTACCGGACCAAGGTAAGTGATGCATTGGCGTTGAAGAAGTGTTCTTGGACATTTGATGAGATTTACTTCCTTGCCATCTCCAATGTCTAACCTTTAGTATCATTCAAAAGGTTTGTTACCGAATGTTGTGACGATAAAGATGAAAGGGGAGAGGGTTGTTCGTTGCCGCCGTATGTTAGCCCCGAGACTCTCGTTGTGTACAACCTGTGCTGTCGCCCGTAACGCCTTCACCGGAGAGCAAACCGGTGTTGTCGAGAAGGTATCGCTACCCCTTAACCCCTTAACGACTTGTGAGGTTGATGGTCACGAATGAGTTGATGATGTCGTATGCTGGGCTGATTATTGAACCAGAGTCTTGACCAATTAAACCAAAGGATCATGTATTTTTATTTTAGTCCATAAACCGTAGCGGAATAGATGGTCACGTGAAGATGATCGTTTTGTCTTGGTTGCGTGATTTGTTTCTTGGATTGAACATTAGGATCGGTTATTAAAATGATTATGTCATCGTGAAGATGAACTGTGGTGGATTATTTAAAGGAGAAACAAAGCTCGCTTGTGGTGTGCGAGGAAGAGAGAGAACGAGTTGTGGGGAGGAGAGAGAGATCAACGTGTTGTGGCGGAGGTGGTGGACCAACAGTGGTTATGTACAGTCCTTTCATGGCTGTGGGATGCCTCTTTGGTGGTGGGAGAGCAGAGCAGAGAGATCAGAGCTGAAAAGGAGAAAGAAAGTGAAAGAAGGTTGGTGATAAAGGCAGTGTGGAGGAGCCAAATTTGGAGGCTCGCCGGCGCCGAATCCTATATAGGTTCGGAAAGGTGATTATATTGGCGTGATCTCCATCAAGCCAAGATTCCATATCATCTGACATAGCTTCATTCGGAGTTAATACTAAGGAATTATGTTCGTTGCTTCCTGGCCAAGTAATCACTAAACTGTGAAATCTGGACTAAGTATGATCCTTAGAAACTGTTCCGAGATAGCTCTTTCTAGGAGGCATTTTGCGGTTCAAAACTTGTCTGATCGAGACGAAATTATTTGGTAGAGAGACACGTGATAGTACGGGCTTCGTATCCAACGGTGGAACTTCGATTTTAACGGTTATTTTATGAACTATTCGAGTGTTTATATAAGGTTTTGTATGGATTGAATTGTGTTAAGTTGTGTTGTTGGTTGAACCAACAAGCTCGGTTTGAGCTAGAACCTCCATAAGCTTATGGAGCAAGGTCATGGTGGTTGTAGAACCAAGTTGGAGCTCAGGAGTGTCGGGCTAAAGCTAAGACAATGAATCGATGGATTCGTCGGAGAAGTGTTTCCGTGGCTGGACGGAATAAAGTATTCCAGCCAGCCTCTCTTGTTACTCGATCGCTAGGGGTGGTTGGTTGTGCGATTCAGTAACTAGATGAGGTGATGTTTAGGATACATGTTTAAGTGGCTTGTTTAGGTGGATCATGAAGTGGCCAGTTGGAGGAGTAATCAGAGTCTATGAATGTAAAATGCTTGTGGAGCTGAAGTACGTTTGTATGACTACTGTTAATAGCTGCAGAGTATGAGATAGTTTGCTCTAGCTAGTATTTGTGGAACTTTTGTCAGAAGCGGTTGATGTCGGTTGTCTTGTCGGAATTATGAGGTTCCGATGAAATTGTTTTCCGTGTATCCGGTGTAAGGAATGGAAATGCGGATGCAGTTGTTTTAATCAGAGACACTAGAATAGAACTCTGTTTCTGGTAATGTCTCTTCTTTGCATGTTCTTTGCCCATCTGTCGTCTATATTTATATCAATGGCTATATGATGTAATTATTAGCTTTTTATATTTTATTTTGGTGAGAACAAAAATTGAGATTGGACCTTAAGACCATGATTAATGGCGTTGCTTTCTCTCCAATTCTTTTAATAAAAACAGNAGAGTATGAGATAGTTTGCTCTAGCTAGTATTTGTGGAACTTTTGTCAGAAGCGGTTGATGTCGGTTGTCTTGTCGGAATTATGAGGTTCCGATGAAATTGTTTTCCGTGTATCCGGTGTAAGGAATGGAAATGCGGATGCAGTTGTTTTAATCAGAGACACTAGAATAGAACTCTGTTTCTGGTAATGTCTCTTCTTTGCATGTTCTTTGCCCATCTGTCGTCTATATTTATATCAATGGCTATATGATGTAATTATTAGCTTTTTATATTTTATTTTGGTGAGAACAAAAATTGAGATTGGACCTTAAGACCATGATTAATGGCGTTGCTTTCTCCCCAATTCTTTTAATAAAAACAAATAAAAAAATATAAATAGGGGAGAGAAAGTAAAGAATCGTTGCTGCAGTTACTGGCGGAAGAAACGATTCTCAGTGTTTTTTAACACATGTCAATCACTTATTAGTCATATATTAAAATATTAAGTTTTTTTTTCTTTGAGTAACGGTGACACCTTCTCACCACTAAAGATGCTCGAAGGCATCTCTAACGCTGTCTTTTTAACTAGAGTTCTTAGCAAAAAGGCAAAAAACAAAATTGGAAAAGAAAGAAAATGTGAAGAAACGTTTCTCTGCAGAGGGATTTTAGACCATGATTATTGGGAGTTACTCTCTCAAATACTCTTATTAGAAAATAATAAAAGGAAGAGAAAGAAGGGAAAAAAGAAGGGAATCGTTTTTTTTCCGAGTCACTTGAGAAACGATTCTCAGAGTAAACGAGACATGTGTCATTTATTCAGTGAAACATAAACTAAAAAATAAATAAATAATAATAATTTGTAAAAAATATATATTTTTTGGTTTTTTTGAAAAACGTTGAGTCGTTCTCGAGTAATGATGTTCTTAGAGATGGTAAGAGACGCTTACGTGTCCATCAGCAATTGGCTAATATTTTTTACAAAACAAAAAGAAATTACAAGGTGTCTCTCTTTTCCTCGCCTTTATCTATCCTTCTCGCCTATTTTTTACGTTTTCACTTTTGCTTATATTTGTGTATTGTGTAAACATAAATTCTACTTCAAAGATTTTAATTTTCAAAGAAATATTTTAAGTAGGGTTTCTACCGGCCATACAAAGTTAAGAATCTCTTAACTTATAAATTTTCAAATTTTATTCTTAAAATAATTGTAAAGATACCTCATGGGTTTCTACCACTGGAGATAGCCTTAGGATACGCACGGAAGATTTTTCTTCGAGTAATTCAAAGGTTTTACGTTTCCCGGACTTATAAAAACCCCAATAAAAAATCAAACCACACGAGCTCTTGATTTTCATATTTCAATGTTTTAGGTTTGTATACATACTAACTAGCGTGTAGGGCAACTTTGAATACGTTCGCGCACTGTTAGGAGTTGCATATACATAAATACTCACTTTACTAACATAGATGATATACTGTATGTGGATGTGAATGTCGCCGTGTTTGATATACATACGCACGGCGTTACGCACGGTACGTGTGGGGACATCTTTGAATGCGTCATCGGGTTTTTTTGTTATACAATTCCCAACTTTTATGGATTTCAATATTTTTACGGTCAACGGGTTTGCTCTTTTGTCAACTTATTAGGATTAAATAACTTGGGTTGTATGCTTTTTTCTATTGAAACAAACCAATCTCTCAGATCTATAGGTAATGTTATATAAAAAAAAAAGGTAATGTTACAAAAGAAAAGTACATAATTTGTGAATCAAATCATTATGTTGAATTATTCAGATACGAGCTGTTTTTATATTTGAAGTTTATACTTCTAAAATTTAACCGATTCTGCATATAAGATTTTTATTTCAATTATGCCGTGTTGAAAATTTAATTATACCCTTATGGTTTGAGATATGAAATTTTTAAGATTAACTAGGTTAGTACCCGCGCTACACCGCGGGATTGTTTCTCATTTTATTTTTTATTTATTTTTAAAAATATTTTGTTTTGTGTTTTCTGAAACACTATTTTTGTATGTTGTTTGTAATCTAAAAGCGTTATTAATACAGTTTATGACAATGATCCTTGCTAATATTGTTGTTATCAGTTTTTTGTTATTATTTGTTGCTGCATAATTTTGTTTATTATCATCATTTTCAAGACCATTAAATGTGTTTTACCGAGTTAAACATTTCATTATGTAAATATCAACTACGTAAAATTTCGATTACTATGATCAATTTGCTATTCAAATAGAATTAACGTCCCAATTACAGTATTATTTATATCTCATTTTATACCCCACCGGATCAATTCTATTTAACTTAATCTATAATCTTATAGTTATACATTAATTTCATCTATTTTGTATTAAATATAGACTTTCTATCTACAATATATTTTATAAAAACTACCCTATGTTTTTTTTTTTTTTTTCTCTTTTTCTAATCTAACTCTTTTTTTTTTCTTTTTGTAAAAAGACAGTCCTATCTTCACTATTAAATTAAAATACATATCAACTCTTTTTAAAAAACTGTATTTAAAATTTCGTGATTTTATATTAACATTTGAAAAAAGGAAAAAAAAAACATTAGGTAGTTTTCAAAAAAAATGACTGTAGATATATTTATTCAAAAACTCTCCTTGTTTAAAACAAAAAAAATATTTTGAAAATAATATTATTTTAAATAGGATTAATTTTAACTAAATAAATGCAAGTCATAGCTCATTCAAAAAACATCAACATCCATGAACACACACTCTTTGAAACTCAAACTCATTGATAAATAAAAAACATACAACCGAAGACATGAAACAACAACATTCAAGTCATTAGAAACACAAACAGAAACTGAAATAAGAACAAGAGTAACAGATTGAAGAAACAGAAACCTACAACCCATTGTTAACTGAAACATACAAGCCATAAAATCAACTTAAGTTTCTTTCTTTCTCTGTCATTTACAAACAAAAAAAGAGAGTATGAAAGAGCTCTTTTTACCTCTGCACCAGAAGCGAGCACACAGAATGAACGCAAGAGCCAACTGTTGTCCTGCAACATCAAAACAAAATGCATAATTAAGATCATATCTCCCTCTCTTGTTTAAAGAAAAAAGAGACAATTGCATCAAAGAGTTCTTTTTTACCTCTGCATCAGCAGGGAGTTTAAAACAAGAGCCAACTGTTGTCCTGCAACATCCCTGGAACTCTCCTCGTCGATGCAAACAAAATACCAAATCAGAAACATATCAGATTCAATTAAGATAATACTTAAGTCAAAATTCTTTCAAAGAAATTCTTCAATTCTACCACTTCAATCCAAAGAACCATTATATATAGTGGCACACTTAATCCTTCCCTTTTGGAATGTCCTTCTTCGGAACCTTTGTCTCTATTTCCTTTGGTTTTATGGCCTTAGCTGCCCTGAAATCCGCATCAAACTCATCAGTCACACACACACAGAGAATTTGCTTTGTGTCGCTACAGATCTATCACTAATACCAACATTGCTCAATCACACAACTATGCCCACCCAAACCACTGCCAGAATCAATCTTTTTATGTTTTACTCAAGTTACAAAATCTCAGATGATCCTAGAATTTAAACAACTGAATGATATTATATTCATACCATAAGCTTTCCAACACAACTAAGCTCACGGCAAAAAATCGAAAATGAGAGAGTGAACCGGTTTACGACACCACAAACCCCACCAAACTAACAAACATAACACACCTTCGCAAAGGAGAAATCATAAGGAATCAAGAGAGAGAAGAATCACGACTTGGAGGCGGCAGAGGATTCTTCTTCGAGCCAGTGACGGATGTGCTTGATGTTACGCCTAACGACGGTGTCAGTTTGCTTGACGTCGCCCTTAAATAGCAACACCACAGCGCCTACTCCAACCATTGTCGCTATGAAATTCGTCAAACCCATTCTTCCGAATAAAATCCAAACAACAAAGAACCCTAATTTTCTAATTCCCAATTCATATAACCCTAATATTAATCAGACATAAACAACATTAATTCATCAAGATCTACCAACCAACGAAAACAAAAGAATTGTACCAGCAGAATCATAGAGCATATCTTTGTTTAGAGGGAGAGAGTAAATAAAAGAATGATGTGGAAGAAAACAAATCTTAGGTGTATTAATCCAAATGTTTTAATTGGCTACTGATTTTTACCGAGGTGTCAACACCTGTTTCAATATTGAAGTTGATGTATCAGCACCTCGAGAGAAACACCTTCTTCTTCTTCTTTTATTGTAGTGATAATATAATGCTAATATACTAGTATAATGATCTAGGAGCCTAGGAGGTAATCAAGTACTAAAAATAATAAAGAATGTTATTAAATTTGTGATGGCAGCACCAAAGTATTATACTGATATCATGTCCTATAGCAATAATTCGTCTTTCGGTTGGGACTAATGTAAGAATAAGATGGTGAAACCTCTAACTAGCAAACAAAAACTTGTAAAAGAAGTTAAATCAAATCTATCACATTGGAGTTAGGTGGTGTGTGGGTCACTAAACTTTAAATAACACTAATGTTTATGATTATGCTTGATAGTGTAAAAGCCAAATAAGATTAAGAAAAGTTGTGATTAATTTGATTATCCAGGCTCGATTTCTCTGTCGAAGAAGAACAAAGCGACGAGGAGCAGATCGAGGCTCGATTCTCTTTGTCTTCTTCCCTACTCTCATCTTCGTAAGCTCTTCTGCTTCTGCTTCTTTACATAACTCTCTCTCGATCTCTGTTCTAACACAGATTGAGATTAATTGATTGTATTGCTTTGATGGGTATGTCTATTTGATAGTTTCTAACCCAAAAGTTCACCTCTTTTCTGTCTCTTGTTTCTACAGTTTTAGTGTTGTGTTGTGTTGTGTTGTGTACTACACAACTTCATACGGGATTCATATAGGGAAGATCATGATTTTGTACATTGGCAAAGTACAGAAAGATATCATGGTGATGAAGGAGAAGGAAAAGAAAGAGAAGAGGAAGAAGGAGAAGGAGAAGGAGAAGAAGAAGAAGAAGAACACAACAACATATTGCATATGAGCCGACCAGTGATAGAACGATGGAAGCTCTGCGTCAAAACATCATGAATGAATATGGTCAAGGCCGTTTACCTTATTAGAAATTTTTACTATATATGTTGTTATAACTATATATCTAACTGAAAATTATTATCAGCTAAATTAAAAAATATTTTCTGGTTGTAAAATATAATTATACAAATTTATAAAAGTAAAATAAAAATTAAGTGTAAAATTGCCGCAGCATCAGCAAAACGAACACAAAACATGCGGTTGCGGTAGCGGCAGCGACAGCGTTAACAAAACGAACAGAATACATGCGGCAGCGGCAGAGATAGCGACGACAAAACGAACAACAACCTGCGGTAATGTTTGATGCTGTCGCTAACGCTGTTGCTGCCGCTGCCGCCTGCGACGATGAAACGAACAGGGCCAATGTTACAATGTATATATTAGAGACTAACTAAGAGAGTTATAGAAAATTAAATGATCATATTCCCTATATATTGATAGAGGAACATTTTGGCAAAAAAGCTGAGGTTTCAGCATTACAGAGCTCAGGACACTCTTTCATTTATTTATCATCAGCTTTTAAAAATATTTCCATTTATTTACCATTGTATTTTTCCAAAAATACAATTAACACCCAAAATTAAATTTTTATATTATCTTTCTAACTTAATTATATCCTTTAATTATATTTTCATAAAAATCTTTAAAATGTATTTTATGAACCCTTTGTTCATATGATATAATAATATAAGATTGATATTATAATAACTCTCACGGGTTAAATTTTAATTATTATACAATTTTTTTTATAGATATATACTACACAATCGAATTTTAAATATTTCAATTACCCATAAATAGAAGAAATTTTTTTTTTTTTTTGTCAACCATTGGGTCACAACTGGTCGGCCCATTAGCCAGATTCCTACATTCGTAGGAGCAGGGACTCGATCCTGGGTGTGATGGTGCCTTCTACAAATGGACTTACCTTATGCCACTGCACTAAAATCACTTCACAAATAGAAGAGATTTTATAAATAAAAATTACTGTAAAAAATATTAAATAATTATTTTATACCGCACTATGTGCGGATTGTTATTTAGTTAAAATGTTATTTGATTTCATTATGGGCGCGAAAGACTCTTAGAGTACCTCAAACGGGGGCTTTTCACACAGTCTCTGACAATTATAATAATAAAAGAAATTGAAAAGGAAGGAGAGAAAGAGAGAGTCGTCTCTTATTTTAGAGATATAAGAGCAAGTCCATTGGTGTATTTAGCAGAGTTTTTAACGGGACTCTTATTTTTATTGGGATTAAAAATAAATGAAAAATGATAAACAAATAAGAGTTGGATAGAGTTGCCTCTTATTTAAGATGTTTTGACACCGACTCTTATTGGGTAAAATAGGGTAGGTGTTTGTATCTGATTGGTCTATTTTTTTATATAAAAACAATTTATTTTTCTTCCCTTCTTTCTTTTTCTTCTCTCCATCTCTTCCGGATCGATACTCTCGAAGCCGAGAGATTTTTTGGGTTCACTCGCAAATTGATTAACCAATCTCCAATCAAATTACTGATCAAACAATCTTCAGTCGGAGGTGTTGATTAAGCAATCAGAACAACTAACCAGAGATTCTGATCTCCATCTGATGGTAATTTCTCTATCGATAGTCCCGCAGAAACAACTGCCGGGTTCTGCTTCTACTACTCCGTTGTTCGTCGTCGATGAAGCACCTCTATCTGACGATGTCACTGTCGTCAAGTCTTCCTCTTTTGTTTCTGAAATCGGAGTTTCTTCACACCGTGAGTTTCACACGTTTTCCGGTAAGTTTACCGTTCTGGAATCGAGTATGTACGGTTCGTATTCGATGGTTATGCCGAAATGGTTTCGTTTATAGGGGGAATTGATACCTGGGGAAACTGTATTCGATGTGATCCTAATTTGCTTCAGGGGTTCGTTGTTGGTTGTGACAGTGGAACTTGTAGGTCCTTTGGAGTTTGGTTGCATAATCGGTTCGTAGATATGTGTAGAGGGGTTCAGATTCTTTAGAAGAGCAAAATGTTTTCTTGTACCCTTTACCACAAATAAGAAAAGCAATTACACCTCTCTTTATTTGTTTTTGTGTACCTTTTACCACACATCTTGAGCAAGTACAACTTTCTATTTTTTTGTACCAAATATTTTTTTTTCCAAAAATAAGAACCTCAATTATTAGAGCTCACCATTGGAGAAGTATAATTTTAATTAACAAACCAAAACCTCTTATTTTGTAAAAATAGACTTTCTAATATCAAAAAAAAAATAAAGAGTCTCAAAATAGTAGTCTCCCAATGGAGATGCCCTAAGAAACGTCTCTTGCCACTTGTTATCATATGACTAGTTAACTTTTATTTTTGTTATCTAAAATTTAAATAAATAACTTATTTATTATAATATGATTAAATTAATAGATTGAAGAACTCATACCGTCTCTCAGCGTTGGTGATGCCATTACTCGAGGCGTAAGAAAAGGGTTTGAGTATATATAGTAGATTTTATGCCAAGTGCCAACCCTATCTACCAAGTTAAAACACCATCCCCCAAATAATGGATTATAACTTTACAACATTGGTCAACAAGTAA
>NC_025686.1:23357890-23368339 GCF_000633955.1 Camelina sativa | reverse complement strand
TTTTTTTTTTTTTTTTTTTTCTGTCGTTTATATGTTAAAGTTCTCGCATTGGTGAAATATATGTCGTTTATTCTGTCGTTTACATAATGCGTGATCATGAAGTCTAAGATATTATAAAAATGGAAAATACTACAGTTAGCCACATATTGGATATCGATTTCATATTTGTATGAGCTATTCACTAATATTCATTCTTCTCTTTTTGTCGACGAGCTGGTCACATTCCTTAATATCGATTTCATATTAGGAGTAAATGATATTATATATACCAGGAGATCATTCTTCCCTTTTGTCTTGGCTTAACCTACGACCAAAAGGTCAAAGTTTGAAATGGATGTCTAAAATTGCACCGATAAGTCAGATACACGACATGGACTTTACACCTTTAGAGCAAGAGACGTAGAGTGTAAACTAAATTACATAAGCTAATTAAATGCATGGTCAAGTAACATTATTTTACTTTTTTTTTTTCTTTCTTTCAAATTAATTTGTATGTTTGGAATCTTTGATATACAGTTCTATATAGAAATTACTATTACTTTTAAAAATATAGTTTTCGTATTAACGAAAAATGGAAGTGAAGGGCGCAAAAACTAATCTCTTAAATACTAACTCGCTAGACGAGACGACCATCATTTTTTATTCACAAAACAAGTTACAAACACATTTCTTTTTAATGTATAACTTACAAATTAGAATTCTCAGGGTCCGAATGGTAACCGCAGATTTAGTAGTGCGGGATAAAAAATTTACTAGTGCGGTACGGTTCAACTGCAGTACATGCGGGACAAATATATTTGTGGGACAAGTGCGGTTATTCCAAAATAAGCGGTACAAAATAATGTTTGATTGGTGGTAAATTATTTGCGGTGCGGATTTTGTATTATTATATACTTTAATTTGTTTTGTATTAATAAATAAAAAATTTTATACAATAAGCAGTTTCTAAAATATTATAATATTATAAATAAGAAACAGATATATTATATAGTTATAAATTTAAATTGTTATTTTTAATGAAATAATATATTCATCTATTATTTAAATTTATTTTGAAGTAACTAAGTGAATTTTGTTTATTAAAATAGTGAAAAATACATATTTTTAAAATAAACTCACTATAACAGAAACTATAAGTGCAAAAACTATAATTTATTTTTGAAATTGTTAGATCTATTAATATATATATAATAAATTTTAATCATATGTTTCATCATAAAGACCCATGAGAAAATAGTCACGTGGCGGTCTAATCTAAAAAAAGAGCACATAAGATAGGATAGGATTAGTGACTTTAATTAATTAGCATAAAACATATAAAGTGGGATCCAATATTATTTTGAGAAATTCTTAGCAACCTCTTATGTGGGTGTCACATAAGAGACTAAGATTATAAGACACATGCCTCACTTTCTAAATAATTATTTACATTATTATACTAAATCAACTCCACAATAATTTAAAAAGTTAATTAAATAGTTTCTATGTCATTATTATTTTGTTTTAGAAATCATAAAATAAATTTTTCTATCTTATAATTTCCATTATGCATGACTTTAAATTATAGATTAATATTTTTTTGATTAAAATTAGTGAAAATTAGTATAGTTATTACAATCATATCTTATAATAGATGATTTATACTATTATAATTTATATAAATAACTATATAAATTAATATTGTAGATTGTATTAACAAATATGACTAATTGATAAAATTGTATATATTGAAAATGTAATCAGATATGAAATCTTTTAATTTAAAATTAGTAAAATTAAATTACTACACAAATTAAAGAACACAAAAAGTAATTATTATATTGATGAGTCTCTCATCAATGAAGATATACAATCATAAATAAAATTTATATAAGTAAAATGCATTAAAAATAATAAGATTATAGTATTTAATAAGAGATAACACGTGGTCTTTACATATGTTTTCAAATTATGTCCTATATGTTGTCTTGCCTTGTTTAAATCATGCAGTTTCTTTTCCCAAATTCGACTTCTGAGATATTAACTTTATAAATACCTAAATTTCTCTCATTCTCTCATCAATATCCAAGCAAAAGAAGAAGACTGGTGTCAACATAGTTTCTGGTAAAAATTCTTCTTGAAGGTTTTAGTTTTCACTGTGTAATTTCTAAATACGATCAACATTGGTTTTTAGTTTATTTGTTTTCTAACTTTTGTTTTACATGGTTTAACATTGACAGAAGAAGGAAAAGAAAAACCGAATACGATGGAAAAACTCAAATCTTTTTTCCATAAGAATGAACCTAATCATCACAAAGAAGACTCAAGTCAGACTTCGCCATATTTAACCAAAGCTTTAAACGAGGTTCCTCACTTGTTCAACTGTATTCGCTCTTACTTTTATCATGCGAATTTTGTGAAGAACTGTAGCTATATGCTCAATCAAATGATTCTTCATGAATTAATTTTTACTAGTCTCATAATTATATGAATCAAGTTGATTGTGAGTAGATTTAATCTTAAATTGATTTTGTTATTTCTTCAGGACCTATCATTTGGTCTGTTCAAAATCCAGCAGAAGTTGGACCAGAGAAAGTTTATCCAGCAGCAGTTGGATCAGAAAAAGTTTATCCTTGTAAGTGTGTAGTCTCTGGCCTTTCCTTGTACTCTCTGTTCTAAGTTTTTATGTATAATTGTTGATAGATTGACCAAATATAATATGCATAATCATGTTGGATCCTAAAATGATATACTATATTATGTCAATGAGCTTTGCTTCTTCTGAAAAACGTCAAAACAAAAGATTTTCTTGCGCATATGATGGATGTTTTCATCTCCCTAAAACTGAACTTTTGTTCTGTATTTGCAGCGGAAAAAAATTGATGATCTTCAAGTCAAAGAAAAGCGGATGAAGAAACTAATGGAGAAGAGCAAAGATGTGAACAGCAAGACATTTCTTTAGCATGTAACATTCTACCACTATATACTATAGCAAACATAAATTCCTAGTGTTATACATCGATATTCTTATTTTTCCTGCCTTAGTCTCTGAGCATAGTTGGTTAGCATGGTAGAAAAGGTAGGACATGAATGAGTTTGAACGTGTTGTCGATATATAAAAGAACTTTTGCCTGTAAATGATTATGTTGGGGGTATTTAAATAGAGCAGGAGGAATGTGGACTTAAAAAACGTTTCATTTGCTCTTGAATACTTTATCTGAGGAAACTGTATGTTTCAGGCCGGAGTAGTATACCTAATGTTTCAATTATTTATTGGTATTTAGTATTTACTGATCTTCATGTGGAAGAACATATTTACTAGTTTTATCATCTGCAATCCCTTGATATTTTTTGAACCAATCATATTGATATAGGTAAACCAAGTTTACTTATGTCATAAGAAACTGATTTGGTGTTTCTTTGTGTGGACAGATGCTTGACAAGGAAACAAAAGGAACAAATTCATGATGTACACCAATTTGAATACATGTTTATGCTTTGAGATATCAAGTTTATATTGTTATTAATATAATGCTAAATTATAATATAAGTTATATTAAGATTAAAAATAATAAATAATGATTCAAAAGGGCTATTTCCATTTTTATTAAATTTATGACGTTAACACCAAAGTATTTCTCCACTGTTGTTTACAAGCAAGTAAAGTAAAGAAAACCATTAAATTGTACACATTAACATTATATCATCTGAAAAATAATGATGTGAAAGTACAAATGTTACAAGTAAATAAAAAAGGTTACAAACCTTAAAAAAAAAATACATGTAAAATTAAATTATGTGAATTATAAATGAGTACAAGTTGTACTCTAATTAAAGAATCACCCAACATTAGGGCAATGCAAAAAAAAAAGGAAATATTTGAAAAATTGATTAAATTAGGAAAGGAAAAAAGAGAATTTGGGAGGATTTTGGAGGATTTATGATATTCTGGGTTTTAGGAGATTTACGGTGAGTTTTTAAGGTAGTTTGATGGATTTATTATTATTTTCTATTTTTGAAAATAAAAAATAGTTTGTGATTTGATGAGATTTGGTGAGACTTAAGTGGGGTTTTAAGAGATTCTCAAGTCCAAACGAGAGATGTTCATATAGCATAACACAAAGAATACGTTGAACATATTCATGTGTATAGAGGTTGGTTTTTGGTTTTTTGGCAATTTGATCCGAACAGACACCACCGTAATTTGCATCATGAAGCCTTTACCCTAATCTCGAGAGTATATATACCGAACAACTAACCCTAATAAAATACAATAAAACAAGACGTGAAGCCCATAATTAGCACACAAGAAAAACAGAGAAAGGAGAAGAGAGAGAGCCCATAAACGAGAGAAGAGAAGAGAATAGAGAAAGGAAGAGAGAACCCAGAATTTTGCAATTTGTAATTTGTTTTTTTTTTAACCAATCCTTCAAAAACACCTTCTGGAAGGTGAGATTTTAAAAATAGGATTTCCCTTACAAAAATGTACTCAAAGTCTCTCACAATCACTATTATGTTTTTCTAAAAAACAAGAGAATTTGGTTTTGAATAACAATGGATTTGTTATGATTTTTGCAAATTATTGATTGAATAACAGTGAATTATGAGTGATTTTGAATGATTTTGAACAATTCATATTCAATAACAGGTAATTTTTAAAAAAATCACAAATCCTCCTAGATTATGTTTTGAATACACCCGTTAGTTTCTCGGATATGGAAGACCCATGCAAGAGAGTCTAGGAGAGACACAAATCTTTGGACTGGGCCTTGGCGATGGTATTGGGCCCAATAATCTTGTCGTTCTTTTGACCACACATGGAGAAAACTTGACTTGTTCAAGCGCCCGCGTCTGCATATCTATTGGGTAGTCCCGTACACTCGATCCTAGGATCGTTTCTAGTACTCCAATTACACGAAAGCGGTTCTTTTCATCTGAACCGTCCGATTTTGACACCACCACTTTCACGGCTTTGTGCTTCCATCATTTGTGATCAACTGATTATCATCGTCAATCACATTCATCTATAACAAAATTATTTAAGAGAAAATAATTAAAACATTTTATAACGAACTTTAACTATTTACGTAGTTAAAAATTTTAACTAGCTTAATCACCTTGACATTAGTGAGATCCACATTGGTTTCTCTCAAGAAACCGATGAATTCTCTAAAATTCTTTTCCGTCGGGAGATAATGACCACTGTATGGCCAAACGGCTTTTACAACTCCGTCTTGTGAAACAATTCTACTGGCGGCAGTAATGGCGGCGCCGGAGAGAAAACTCGAGTGTTGAAACCGGCCTTTTGGTTTCTGACCAACGTATAGTTTTCTTGTCGTGCTCAACGTGAAGATCCATTTAGTTCCTTCGATGGTCTCCACGAGGTTCTTGGTTTTTTTGTTGACTAGTTTCCCATTTTCAAACACCACTTCGTACGCTTGTCTCTCTTTCTGTTAACCGAAACAAACCAAAAGTTAATATCGATTCTTGTTTTCAATAACCAACTAACCTAATAACAAGTGTACGTACCGGACCAAGGTAAGTGATGCATTGGCGTTGAAGAAGTGTTCTTGGACATTTGATGAGATTTACTTCCTTGCCATCTCCAATGTCTAACCTTTAGTATCATTCAAAATCAGCTTCGGTTACTAAAAATTTAAATTAGAAATAAATGTATTGACTAAGGTTTGTGGGGAAAAGGGCCATTTCATACCCGTACACACCTCAAAAGTGTGCGAATTGCTGCCTGTACAAACAAAGATTAATAATTAATAAACAAAGATTAATTAATCTAAAAAAATTAATTCATTTTTTTCTTTAATTCATTAAAAATTAATCTAAAAAAAATAATTAATCTAAAAAAATTTAGATTAATTAATTTAGATTAATTAATTCATATTTTTAATATAAATTTTTTAGATTACATCTACTTTAATACATCTGTTCATATTAAAAACTTTTGAGAAAATAAAATCAAATTATTTGGTTACACTAAAATTAATTTTGGTTTTTTAATTGTGACTTAGATTTCTTTTCGTTTTATAAGGATAACATTGTGTGATATAACCGAGTGATGTTGTTGGATCAATTGGTTACGTCTTTGCTATTAAAATCTGAGGACGCGGGTTCGACCCACGGGAGTGTGGATATCCCACATTTTTCTTCGATTTAGATGCTACCTTAGGTTTATAACAATATAATTGTATGATTTTACCGAGTGTTGTTGTGGGATCAATTGGTTAAGTCCAATGCTAGTAATGTTCAAGATTGAGGGTTCGAATCTCCCTGAGTGTGGAATGTCCACAAATTTTTTTGCGAGGAAAACATATCAAAATGGCGTCGTTTTGCATACACGTGGATTCTGAGTCAGCATCTCTAACGGTTGACTTAAATCTGTTAACGTGGACTTTGTAATTGGCTCGATTTTGTGAGTACAGGTATGAAATTAGAAATGTATTAGAGTACATGTCTAAATTGGCACTCTTTGTTTGTACAGGCAGCAATTCGCACTTTTGAGGTGTGTACGGGTATGAAATGGCCCTTTTCCCAAGGTTTGTGTTATAAATTTACCAGAAGAAGAAAGGCTGAGTACTCTCGCTTGCTGACCAAATACAAGTGTGGATTGTGCCCGTACCTATGTCGTGGATCAATATATCTACACAAAGAAATTAAGGGGATTGTGCCCGTACCTCTAAGAACTAATTCGAATTTTGTTCTCTATACTTAAAACATTTATTTTAAATATATTAGAAATGTCACTCAAAATATTAATAGTTGATAAACTTGATGAAAATTGACTCTCAGACTCCTACAGTAAAAAGAACAAAAAAGAAAAATAACAACTAAGTATGAAACGTTATTTTTCCGCATGAATGAATTGTCCTTCAGAGTAAAAATTATTGCAGCTATGCCAAGTATAGGCCAACACATCATCACACATGTAAACAATATAAATGTTTTATTAACTATACGAACTATTGTCATTACATACGGACATCATAAACAAACATGAGTTATTTGTACAACACCATAACCATCTAATTTTGATACTTTCTTTGCCGGACTCCAGTGTTGACCGGTATTGACCGACGTTGACCAATGTTGACCGGCGTTAACCAAAAGATTTTTCATAAACAACAAAAATTAACAAAATAATTACATAACTTTACTAAAAGATTAAATAATAAAATTTTACTACAAAATAGTATAACAAATATACATTTTCTTTTAGTAAACTCAAAAGTTAGTTTTAATTTTTATACCATATTATATTTATTATATACAAAAGGGAAATGTATATTTGTTATATACCATATTATATTTGTTATATACAAAAGGAAAATGTATATTTGTTATAATACTTTATACTAAAATTTTATAAAATACAAAAATTTCCTTTTTTATATATAAGTATAATATGGTATATAATAAATGATGAAACATATAATATTTTCTTAAAATCTTTTGGCTTAAAAATGTTCATAGACTTTTATAATTGAGTCTAATATGTTATTTTGTTTTTTTTTTGTCAAAGTATATTGCACCTTGCTATATATTTAAACTTTGATTTACCATTATTTGTTATTTTGAAAAAGTGAATTAAATAGTTTATATGTCATTATTATTATTTTTTCTTAGAAATCATAAAATAAAAAATTATATCCTTTATTTCCATTATGAATGACTTTAAATTATAGATTAATATTTTGAATTAATATTAGTTAAAAAGATAATAATTATTACAATTATATCTTATAATAGATGATTTATACTATTATAATTTATATAAACATAAATTAATATTGTAGATTTTATAAACAAATATGACTAATTGATAAAATTGAATATATTTAAAATGTAAACATATATGAAAACTTTTAATTTAAAATTAGTAAAATAAAATTACTACACAAATTAAACACCACAAAAAGTAATTATTATATTGATGAGTCTCTCATCAATGAAGATATACAATCATAAATAAAATTTATATAAGTAAAATGCATTAAAAGTAATAATATTATAGTATTAGTAAGAGATTACATGTGGTCTTAACATATGTTTTCAAATTATGCCTTATATGTTATCTTGCCTTGTTTACATCATGCACTTTGTTTTACCAAATTCGACTTCTGAGATATAAACCTTATAAATACCTAGATTGCATCGGTTTCTCTCATTCTCTCATTCTCTCATCATTGTCAAAGCAAAAGAAGATGACTAGTTCCAATATATTTTCTGGTAAAAATTCTTCTTGGAGGTTTTAGTTTTCACTGTGCAATTTCCAAATACGATCAATGTTGTTTTTTTAGTTTATTTGTTTCTTGACTCTAGTATACAAGTCTCAATTTTGTTTCACATGGTTTAACATTGACAGAAGATGGAAAGAAAGAACCGAACATGATGAAAAAGACGAAGGAAAAAATCAAATCTTTCTTCCAAAAGCCGAAACCTGATGATCACAAAGAAGTCTCAAGTCAGACTTCGCCATATGTAACCAAAGCTTTAGACGAGGTTCCTCACTTGTTCAATTGTATTCGCTATTACTTTTCATGTGAATTTTGTTAAGAACTGTAGCTATATGCTCAATCAAGTGGACATTATAATCCCCAATCAAATGATTCTCCATGAATCAATCTTTACTAGTCTCATAATTATATAAATCAAGTTGATTGTGAGTTGATTTGATCTTAAATTGATTTTGTAATTTCTCCGTAATTATATTCTTCAGGACAAATCATATGAGCTGTTGAAAATCCAGCAGCAGTTGGATGAGAGAAAGTTTATCATTGTAAGTGTGTAGTCTCTGGTCTTTCCTTGTACTCTCTGTTCTAAGTTTTTCTGTATAATTGTTGATAGATTGACCAAATATAAAATGCATAATCATGTTGGATCCTAAAATAACATACTATTATGTCAATGAGCTTTGCTTCTTCTGAAAAAACCTCAAAACAGAAGATTTTCTTGCGCATATGATGGATGTTTTCATCTCCCTAAAACTGAACTTTTGTTCTGTATTTGCAGAAAAAACAAAATGAAATTATGCAAGTCCAAGATAAGAAGATGAAGAACCTAACGGAGAATAGCGAAGATATGAGAAGCAAGGCATTTCTTTTGCATGTAACATTCTACCACTATATACTATAGCAAAAATAAATTCTCAGTGTTATAAATTGATATTCTTATTTTCCCTATCTTAGTCTCTAAGCATAGTTGGTTAGCATGGTACAAAAGGTCAGACATAAATGAGCTTGAACGTATTGGCGATATATAAAAAAACTTTTGCATGTTAATGGTTTATGTTGGGGTATTTAAATAGAGGAGGATGAATGTGGACTTAGAAAACGTTTCATTTGCTCTTGAATACCTTATCTAAAGAAACTGTCTGTTTCAGCCCGCAATAGCATACCTAATATTTCAATTATGTATGGTATTTTCACTGATCTTCATGTGGAGGGACATATTTACTAGTTTTATCATCTTGATATTTTTTTGAACCAATCATATTGATATAGATAAACCAAGTTTACTGATGTTATAAGAAACTGATTTGGTGTTTCTTTGTGTGGACAGATGCTTGACAAGGAAACAAAGTGAATGAATTCAGGATGGACACCAATTTGAATACATATTTATGCTTTGAGATATCAAGTTTATATTGTTATTAATATAATGCTAATTTATAATATAAGATATATTCAGATTAAAAATATTAAAGAATAATTCAAAAGCGTTATTTCCATTTTTATTACGTTTATGACGTTAAAACCAAAGTATTTCCCCACTGTTGTTTACAAGCAAGTAAACAAGCGAACATTATAACTAGTAAACGAAAACTTGTAAAAGAAATCAAGTTGAATAAGAAAAGTTGTGATTAAATTGATAATCTCTTATACTACCTCGCTAGACCACCATGATTTATATTCACGAAACAAGCTGTAGTTACAAATACATTTTTTAGTATAACTTACAAATTAGAATTATCAACCACAATGGCTACTTTTAAATATATAGGAAATGTCACTCAAAAGATTAATAATAGTTAATCAACTTTATGTAAATTGACTATCTTTTGAGTTTAACAAATAAGACATGGATCAAAACGTACATTGGGCTTGCTTGAAAAAGGCCCATGAGAAAACAGAGACATGACGGTTTAAAGTTTAAACAAAGAAAAAGAGCACATAAAAGATAGGATTTAGTGACTTAAATTAGCCTAAACACATAAAAATGTGTGGGACCCAATATTATGGTAATCCAGTCTGGCTTATTACAGATTGTTTTCTCAAATTAAGACCAATTCCTATATGTTTGTTGCCTTGTCTGTGCAAAAAAAAATTAAAATCATGCTCTCTTCCCAAATTCGACTCCTGAGATTAAACCCTACAAATCCCTAGATTTCTTCGAGATTTCTCGACTCATCCAAGCAAATAAAGAAGATGACTAATGTCAACACAGTTTCTGGTATAA
>NC_025686.1:23331260-23357872 GCF_000633955.1 Camelina sativa | reverse complement strand
CCCCCCCCCCCCCTGAGGTTTTTTCTTTTTTACAGTGTTTCCAAATTACGATCAATCTTGTTCTTTTTAGTTGATTTTAATTTCTTGCTCTTTATCAAATCAATGCGATAAATCTCGTTCTTGATTTGATTTTTTTTTTGTGTTTATTGTTTCTGAGCCTTAGATGAATCGTCGCAGATTTTTTGTTTTTTCTTTCTGGGGTTTAATTGTGATTTATTTGTTTTGGGGAATCTTGATTTCTTGAATTTGTTTTTTTTTTTTAATATCGATTTTTTTACTTGTGATTTTATTGAGCTTTAATCAACGAGGTTTATGTGTTTATGTTGTGGGAATTTTTTGGATTTTGTTTGTATGTCCACTGTTATATGATTTTGATTTTGTGTGTGTTTTAAGGTGATGGAGATCGTTCGGACAAGAAGAGTATTGATGAGAACAAAGTGAAAGCTCCAAACATGTTCGAACGAGCAAAAGAGGAGTTTGATGCTGTTATTGGATCTCTTCAAAAACGCAAGAGTTTTAAGTTTGTTTCTTTCTTTCTTTCTTCTAATACACTTCTGTGACCCTGTCTTATTATATGAAGCTTCTCTGGTGTTATATAACGCCGTGAAGAATGAAACTTACTAGCGTCTTCAGGAGTTTGCTAATAATGCTTTGTACATTCTGTTTCAGGGATGAATCTGACAAAGTCAAATCAGAGAAACCAGGTTCAGTATTTTTTTGCTCTCATCATGTTAAGTTTGTTTCGGTCTCGAGATTTACAGGGGTTTTTTTTTTTGGTTTCAATTGGGTAACAGAACAAAGTTTTGTCTAATTTATTACTTTGAACGTCGATACAGAAGATGGAAAGAAGAAACCGAACATGATGAAAAAGGCGAAAGATGAACTCAAATCTTTATTCCAGAAGGAGAAACCTCATCGCCATCATCATCATCACAAAGAAACTCATGGAAGGAGTGATGATATTAATGAGAACACTCCGGTGGATGAAGTGAAGGCTCCTAATGTTTTCGAGAGAGCCAAGGAAGAGATCGAGGCCGTCATCGACACCATCCATCCCAAGAAGAAGAATGAGGCAGAGGGTTCTGATTCACCTAAGTCTCCTCGGTCTGTCTCACCGGAAAAGGAGAGAGCTGGACTCGGATGCTCTATTGGAAAGGGGCTGGAAAAGATTTGTTCTCCTTGGGGTGATGATAAAAAAGATTGAATTATATTCATATGATTGATTGATATGATCATGAACTCTTGTTTTCTAATTGGCGTGGTAGAACTTGGTTTTAAGTTTGAATGAGTTTGTTGGTTATTAGGTACTCTGAGAATTGTTGTTACCTTAACAGACTCTGCTTGTTCTTTTTCATATTTCAAAACTTCAGTGTCCTCTATGTATATAATTCTGAAATCGTTAGCTTGTTACATGGATTCTATGGGTGCTAGTTACTACTATTACTTAGACACAATTTCATATTTCAAAATCGACATAAAAACATCTTGAGGTGGAGATTAGGCAACAAACATCATGATATCGGTCTGAAACTTCATCAAACGAATGGTTCTTAGATGTGCCAATGGACCTGTTAAAGGCTTTTGAGCTATAAAAAGATGTGTTATTAGTTAAGTTTAGATACTCTGTACTCTATAGCCTAAATCAAGTCTAATTAGTATTTTGAATTGAAACTTTAGTGCAATTGTGCAAATCATGATTTTTGTAACAAAAACATGTAAATTACTCTCTGGATGAATGTAAATAAAATGCGACATCACAGATTAATTTGTTTATGAACAGAGTAACGTCTTATACAAGCAAGCCAGACAAAAGAGTGCAATTTAATTGCATCATTGTTAATTTTTTAAAAAAATATAGCATATTTTACTATATTTCATACCACAAAATTATAAGAATTAAAAATAAATAAATATGCGGATTAATAAGACCCCTAAATCTCTATCTTTTGTCTTGTTCCTCGATCATGGCCGGCGATTCTGTCTTGACGAAGAAGCCACGGTTGGACAAATCCTCCGGCGAGTCGAGTTCCGCCTCCACACGCCGAGAACTCCGGAAGTACGACCCGTACGACGATGACTACATACGACAGTACCTCTTATACTACTATCAGTTCCATAAGAGCGAGGTATCGTATATCGTATATATCTTCATTCTCCCTGAATTTAGGTTTAAACTTTTAAATCTGTACTGTATGATACGTTTACGTGATCTCAAATTGTAATCTCAATTTTTTGAACTGTGTGTGATATAGGGTTTCGTCATTGATTGGGATAAATTGGACTACCGGTTCGAGACTAGGCCTATAATGGACCCATATCGCGTTGCTGCTTACAGTACCAATGATGAAGTTATCCGCGGCGTGGCTTGCCGTGCCATTTTCCAACACAATGCTGATACGGTCAGTAGTGTCGTCTTTGATTTTGTTGATATATAATGTATGTTTGTATTCCTTATTCTTACTTTGTTTGCTCACGTATTTTTTATGTATTCAGGGGAGTCGGATTGAGTTCGTGGATCACGTTTCGGCAAGTTACAGGTGGTGTGCAGGTGTACTTTATTGGGTTACGTTTTGGGCTAAGGATTTGGCATCATCCAATCCTGAGCCTAGACTTTATCAAACTAATGTTCGCCTCTGCGGACCAACCTTCTGTGAGATGTTAATCTTCAGGCTCAAACCTACTGATGAAGGTATCTTCTTGATAACAATCTCTCTTTTTGCTATCAACATTCATAGACTAGTTGCATTTTCTTCTCGGGAATTTTAGTATTGCTTTGCTCTTCTTATTTGGCTGAGGCTTTAGGTTCATAGTTTTATGGTTAATTAACAACAACTTGGGGGTATTGGATATTTGACTTTACTTGATGATGGACTCTAGGAAATAGGAATACTTCTTTGGCGTAAGGTTTTGTTGGCAGACTGCTTTTGGCTGAGGCTTATGTCCATACTTTGATGGTTAACAACTTGGGAGTATTGGATAGTTGCCTTTTGGTTGATGATGGACTCTAGCTAGGAATACTTCTTTGGCGTACGGTTTAGTTGGCATATTGTTTTGCCTCATGTGAAAATGTTTGAATGTAAACTTGTGTGTGTGTGTGGTTATATATGATACAGAGATTGCTGCTGTTCAAGTGGATCCTCCTCCTCCATTGTTTGATCATAACCCAGGTGAATATGTTGTTCTTCTCTCTGCTATTGATATGCCTTTCTAGCGAAGTGGGTGACTTTGACTCTTTTCTTAACTGGATTATTTGGTGCTTGCAGAGCTACCAACCATATTGTTCACCGTAACGGGTCCAGGATCTGGTTCCATGTCCATACCCGAAGTTTCCTTCACTCGGATTCCTGCTGAAGTTGAGCCGACCGTGTGGTCGCCATAATCCTCACCATACGTGTAAACCAAAACCCCGGAGGTGTAAATAGCTTATAAATATCTAAATAGCTTTGTTCCTACTTATGTTCTTATTTATATGTTTTACTAACCACATAATCGGTAGTTCACAATAATAAATTGAAATGCATTTTATTTTTTTAAGCCTATATTGTCTTTATTATATGGATCCCCAATATGTGATAACATTGTCAGTACCCAAAATCCTTGTCACTCAGAATTTCACAGTCATTGTCAATTATTTAAACTTTTTTTCTCTTAGGTTTGTTAGGTTTCAATTTTCAGATTTTGTTTTGTCGTTGCAATTCTTAGATAATATGTTTTAACTAGAAGCAAAAGTCTTAGTCAAACTACAACAACAATCTTGACAAAGATTAAAAACAAAATCAAAATAAAAGAGAAATGAAAAAACAAATCTTTATCGAACTTAAAAACTCTAATGTGGTCTAAAACATCACCGATTATCTCACTAAAGCATTAGTTTCTCTTTCGCACCTGCAACAATATTATAAAACCAATGTGAGTTCCATTCCCTCCATTATATATAATTTGTTAATATATTTTTTAGAAATCTGAATCTTGGTGGAAAGCTCGATCCACATAATCAACTGGTGATCGGTAAATTCGCTGTAAATTTTGGAAACAGTTACTCATCTACCAAAAAGGATATTAAATAATTTTTTGTAGACTTTCAAGTTAACGAAACTTACGGATCCGATACTACTGAACTCAGCACCAGCATTGCATAAATTTTAGTAGACTTTCACTGGTTGTTGTCTCACAAATGCTCGAAGCTCATCATTGTCAGGGTCCGTGAGATATATAGGATGAGTGAGTGGTGAGTTTTTATCGAGTAAGAAGAAAAATATATCTTTATCAAAAAAAAAAAAATCTATACTAGTTTATGTTTTTGGAAATATTTTCCATTAAATGCTTATATTCATATCCAAACAAGTTTTGTTAACTTTCTCTACTATCTTTATAACAAAACATAATTAAAATATTTTAAATATCCATACATATAATGTTCTATCATTAATATAGATATTAAGAAGATTTATTTCAGATTTAAAAAAATTATTCTCCTATGATCTTTTTTTCTTTTAAATTTTAAATGTAGTAAATCATTGTATAAAATATAAAGTTAATAAAATGTATATTCTGCATATATTGTGAATTTGTGTTTTTTAAACGAACATATATTACTAAATTAATATAAAAAATGTGTGTTCAACATATATATATATATTAAATTTACCGTATATAGTAAATTATAAAATTTTAAGAAGTTTATAATTTATAACTGATATATCTTAACATAATAAAAAGTTTAAATTATGAATATTTAAACATATTAAATTTTAAAAATAACACAAACGAATTATATTACATAACGGGTTATATGACATACATGAGTGAATTGATAATACTAAAAAATAAAATATCATTAATATGTTACTTCGATACTAGTTAAATCTTCATTTTACTATTTTAACAACACCAATATTAAATATGTCGAATCAAACAAATTTTTTTTTTCAACATCAAATTGATTTATTAAGATTGTATTAACAAAAATTGGTATGCGGTATATCGCGTATTATATACTAGATCACTAAAATTAACAAAAGAGTTATATTAGCAAAATTAATGTTAAAATAATATATTAACAAAAAAAAAAATTGCCCTGCAGTATACCGCGGGTCATAATCTAGTAGTGATGGTTTTTTTGTGTAGATAAAGAATAAGGATTTTGAAATAGGTAATTATTTTTAATGAAATGATTAGATAGATAGAATAAGAAGGGAGACAATAAATTCAAGAAAGACAAAAAGAAAAAAATTAGAGACAATGTAAATGGAAAATTAAATACTCCATTTCAGCCATTATGATTTGATAGAAGAAACAGAACTCAGAAGACACAAAAGTTTACTCCATATCTTTTTTATTTTTTTTGTCTCTTTATTGCTTATGAGTCAAAAAAATATACCAATTTTTTTGAAAATATTTTGTTGATCCTAATGATAAAATCAGATAATGAAGGTGAAGTGACTTTAGTGCAGTGGTCAAAGGTAAGTTTTTAATGCACAAAACACCATCACATCCGGGATCGAGTCCCGCTCCCTACGAATATAAGGATTAGGCTAATGGGCCGGCCTGTTGTGCCCCAATGGTTGAAAAAAAAAAAATCAGACAATGAAGGCTTTTTTTTATTTTGTTAGAGGACAATGAAGGAATATTGTAAGAAAATATAACTGAATTTTATGTGATCTAAAATATGATATATATATATATATATATATATATATATATATATCAAATTTGATTTTTCTCTTAGTTAGTTAGAGATAATTTATTTCTCTTTATTTTGTACAAAACAGGAAACTTTCTACCCAAGTCCATTAGCTAAGTCTGCGCATTTTCAAATTGCATTTACGATTTTCTGATTTAATCATAATTTCTTAGGAGTGAAAGCAAATTTATTGCACTTAACGAGGATATTTCTTTTTATGGCAGAGAAGAAAACTGATGGAAAAAAAAAACTTTAAAATTTAATTAGTAAGAAAACTTTCTAATAACTAGGTTAACCAAAGAAAGATTCAAAGCTCATACTTCAAAAATATAACCAAAACAGAAGTTTTTAAATTTTGGTTCAAAACTTGCAAACTCTTTATACCACGATTTAAAGCTTTACCCAACTACCAAAATCTTTCTGTATGATTGTATGTATACGTTTGACTGTACGACGACTAGGGGTGTCAAAATGGTTAACTCAACCCAACTCAACTCATTATCCAATGAGTTAAACGTTAATGAGTTTATGAGTTAATTCAACTCATTTAACAATTGGGATTGATCAACCCATAAATCTATTTAGTTAAATGAGTTAGATGAATAATTGGGTTGATCCATTACAATATAAATTAATTAATATTTAATATAAAATAATTATAATTAATTACAATATAAATTAATTAATATTTAATATAAAATTATAGGATGATGATGATGACATCATGCTGTTGACTATGATATATATATATATGTTGATATGATGATGGTGATGTTAATATGATTATGAAAGTATGATGATGGTGATGATAGTATGACAATGTTGATGATGATGATATTTACATGATGGGAGTATGATGATGATGATAGTATGATGATGTTGATATGATGATGGTAGTATGATGATGATGATAGTATGATAATGTTGATATGATGATGGTAGTATGATGATGATGATGATAGTATGTTGATATGGTAGGATGATGATGATGATAGTATGATGATAGTATGATGATGTTGGTATTATGATGATGATAGTATGATGATGTTGATATGATGATGGTAGACCGATGATGATGATAATATGATGATGTTGGTATTATGATGATGATGTTGTTGATAATATTAGGTTTATAATGATGAAATGATAGGTTAATGGTTAACTCATAAACTCATTATAACTAAACGCATTTGACTCATGAACTCATTTAATATTCAATTTATTTAACCCATCAACTCATTAGGATCAAAATTTTAAACTTATTAGGGTTCATGAGTTGAGATGATTTGAGTTGGCTCACTAATCTTGACTCATTTTGACACATCTAACGACGACTCATTATTTAACGCGGTTCAGACCTAATTAACTTTGGTTTACGCACATATCTAGGGAAATCAGAACTGCATACCTATACTGCATAAATCCCATAGCCATTTGTAATCACTTGCACGAAAAAATTATTTGGGAATTTAGGATATTACGAAACAAAAACGCAAATACTATTTTTAACATATATATGATTATGTTTGATAATACAACTAAAATTACTCGTTTAAAACCAACTCCGTGGTTATCCTTTGGAATTTACTAACCTTTTGTGTAAATACATGTCATGGGTTTATTTTGCTTATAGATAAATTTACATTGCAGACTGTATTATCGCAACAAATTACTTTTACAAAATAACCGAAACTAGATTTTAATATGTGGTGTACTGGGAGATAACTTTCTAATAACTATTAAAAATGTATATTGTATTTTTGTATTTATTTTAATATGTTTTCATTAATATTTAGATTTTGTAATTTTAGATGAATTGTTTTTTTTGAGTTTGCTACTTAGTATTTGGTGTAACACCTATCGTAAACTATTTTGTGCATTTAAATAGACAAATCTGTAAAAAAAACTAAATAATCAGTATGTAAATTTTAATGCGCTGCATAACATGATTCACAAGATTTTACTTGTTTTTTAACAAGTTAAAAGTATCTAGAATATTTAGATTATGGATACTAATTTCTTTTAGAATTATTGTAAATATGTTTTTTTAGAAATTACAAATAATAACTTAATGTTTTGATATATATTCAAATAGTAGGGGTTTAATTGTGTAAATCTTAAAAAAAAGTTACTTTGCTAAATGTACTTCTAAATTAATAATAAAGAAATTTCCAATCCAGTTGGCAGTTGCTATGGTTAGATACAGGGGCGGAGCCACGTTGGTTGGGGGTGGTGCAACTGCATGAAAGTGTTTTGGTTTTACCCTAAATTTGTTTGTAAAAGTGGTGTAGTGGTAATGAATGCACCACATTATTCAAGAGGTCAAGAGTTAAAATCCCCATTAAAACAACTTTTTCACTTTTTGCATCTGATCAAAGCTTTGGCTGGATCCGCCACCAATTAGATATAGGTTGTATTATTGTATATTAAGCAGAATGTTTTCTCATAATGTACAGTTGCTATGGTTAGATATAGGTTGTATATATTAAGCATAATGTTTTCTCATAATCTACACTTTAAGCTCCATAAGAACATATATCTTTGATATCAATGCATGATTCGTGGACTACAATTTTTTTTAATAGATATTAGGCTTTTACTGGTCTGATATATGGTCTCTAACTCTTTGTACTATTAGAATTAAAGACGTCATAAGATTATAAAATATGTCAGAAGAATATAGGTAGACTGTAGACAGTATTATATATTCCCCTGTTGGCCAGACCATAGACAAATACGATTAAACAGTTGAGAACAAAAATATCCAAGTGGAAACGTTCCAATGTCACAAGTGAAATCCTCAAGGATCAACTAGAAGCAGAATTCAAGCAAGCCGCACCAGCGTACAACAAAATTTGTGAAATCAAACAAGCTTTGAGTAAAGCTTATCTACAAGAAGAAATTTATTGGAAACAAAAAAGCCAGACACAATGGTTAAGAGAGGGTGATCGAAACACTTTGTACTTTCATGGACGTGCAAAATCTCGTAAAGCTTGGAATCGGATGCTCTCGGTACGTGATAGCAATGGTCTTGAACATATAGGAGATGAGAACATAGTGTTGGTTGCTATAGAGTACTTCCAAAATCAGTATCAAAAAGAGGGTCAAGGCATATGGGGTGATTTTTTTGATAATGTACATGCTCCAGTTACGGTGGATATGAATCGACTCCTCACTAAAGAAGTCACATAGGATGAAATTAAACAGGCAGTCTTTGATATCAAAGCAGATCGGGCGCCGGGTCCAGATGGTATGACAGGTTGTTTCTATCATCAGTTTTGGGAAGTCTTAGGTACTGATATCACTGCAGAGATCAAGAGCATCTTTCAGACAGGTATCATGCCAATTCAACTCAGTCAAACGAATATATGTCTGATACCTAAGATAGAGCAACTGAGTCAAATGAGTGACTACCGTCCCATTAGCCTCTGCAATGTCTCCTATAAGATCATCTCAAAAATTTTGACTAGTCAGCTAAGACTATCCTCTCGGATCCCATCTCACTCGAACAAACGGATTTTGTACCTGGAAGACACGTTACTGATAATATATTGGTGGCTCATGAGTTATTACACTCCCTTAAGTCCAGAAAACGTCAATCGAAAAGCTATATGGCGATCAAGACTGACAATAGTAAAGCTTATGACCGGGTGGATTGGGATTTTCATGAGAAAACAATGGCTCATCTTGGTTTCAATCAGACATGTATTACCTGGATCATGGCGATGGTTCGTTCAGTCACGTATTCAGTCTTAATAAATAGGAGCCCTTATGGTGATATTAATCTGCAGCAAGGCATCCGACAAGGTGACCCTATCTCTCCATATCTATTCCTCTTCTGTGCGGAGATGTTGACACAAAAGATACGCCAAGAGGAGTCCAAAGGTAACCTTACAGGATTATCCATAAGCAACAGTGGTCCAAGGATTACTCATTTGCTTTTTGAGGATGACTCTTTGTTCTTTTGTCAAGCAAATTCACGAAATAGTAAGGCCCTTACTCGATTACTACAACAATATGGGGATATGACAGGGCAACGGGTAAACCTCAATAAATCCTCCATCACCTTTGGTTCGTGAGTTAAAGATGCTAAAAAACACACAGTTATAAGACATATCAAGATAACAAGAGAAGGGGGTTGTGGAAAATATTTGGGTTTGCCTGAAGAATTTTCAAGGAAAAAGTGCCAGATGTTTGAGTATATTGTTAAGCTTGTGAAGGAGAGAACGAATAACTGGCATACTAAACATCTATCAGAGGGTGGCAAGGAGGTCTTGCTGAAATATGTAGCATTGGCAATGCCAACACATGCTATGAGTTGTTTTAAACTCCCAATGACCATCTGTCATGAGATCGACTCTGTCCTCTCTCAGTTCTGGTGGGGCTCAGATGATTCAAAGAGACGAATAGCATGGGTAGGGTGGAAACGAATTACTCTCCCAAAGGCAGAAGGGAGACTAGGATTCAGAGATATTGAGATATTCAATGATGCTTTACTTGCTAAGCAGAATCTTAACATCACCGGATTCCATTCTCGCTAAACTTCTAAAATGCAGATATTTTCCATATTTAGACATTCAATATGCAACCCTAGGCAAGAAACCGTCTCATGGTTGGTGCTCAATACTACATGGTTTTAATCTACTGATCAAAGGTCTCTGATATCAAGTAGGAGATGGGACATCCATAAAACCTGCCACTGGTCCTTGGATCCCAACTCACCCATAGAGGAATCCCTATTGATGCCACTTGCCAACGTTGCTGTCAAGATATTGAGTCTATCAACCACATGTTATTTCAATGCCCTTACGCCACTACAACTTGGAGACTGTCCAACCTACCTGCAGGTCAGACATTCACATCAAATCTTGAAGAAAACTTTGAGGCATTACTGTTGGTGTATAATTCAACAATGGATACATATAAAAAACATCTACCTTTCTGGATTGGATGGCAACTTTGGAAATCAAAGAATGATCTGAATTTCAACAAAGTAGTTTGGAACCAAACTCGGTATTCGCCAAAGCTACTGATGATGTTACAGAATGGCTGTCTGCAACACATCAATCGGCAAACCAATCGCACCGGAAATCTCCTTCACATAACTCTTCTCAATCATTCCAATAGAAACCACCATCAAAGAATGTAGTCAAGGTAAACTTTGATGGTAGTTTCCATTATCATGATGGTAATATCGGCACTGGTTGGATAATACGCGATGATAAAGGAACATATCTGTTATCTGAAAGTTCAAAACTCAGGCAAGCATCTACTCCTCTGGAAACTGAAGGACTAGCGCTGCTACATGCTCTCCAATTGACTTGGTGTTGAGGTTACCAGAACGTGATCCTAGAAGGGGACTGTAAAGCATTGGATGATCTATTACACAAACGAACTACGAGTATAACTATGGAAAATCTCCTGGTTGACATCCGCAGTTGGACGGATCATTTCACTAAGATATCGTTCTCGCTTGTTCGGCGAGAATGTAATCAGGTTGCTGATAAGCTAGATTAGCTCATCATCAACAAGAAACTGCCCAAATATTTTTCTACCCTCCATTGTATTTACGGAGTTGTTTATTTCAAGACTATGTACCAATTTCTACAAATTAATACGAAACGTTAAAATAATTTTATCAAAATTTTAAAATTTCAGTTAATAATTGTAAAATCTACAATTTTATTGTATTAGTTAATAAAAATATTAAAAAATAATTTTTGTGATATAAAATAAATTTCTAAAACATCTATATACTTATTTAAGCAACTCTTTAAACAAATAACCATACTCCAAATAAAATATTACACAAAATGCCATTGTATTTTAATACAAAATATAATAACAGAATCTTAATATTAATTTGTTGTAACCTGAAAATGATTATCCAAAAAAATAGTAATTATTAATTTATTAGATTACAAGAAATCATTAATAAATTAATTTCAAAATTATTTAATAAAATTATTTTGAAATTATGTAATAAAATAATTAAACAGATTCTATTTATTGTTTTAGAAATCTTAGGAAACAATAACAAACAATTTAGCAAATTATAAAACTTAAATTTATTTATAAAACTAAAATTAAATATTTACATATCTAAATCATTTAATAATAACAAATATATATTAAAATTAGGATACAACATTGTTTATATTTTTAAAATATATCTATATACTTATTTAAACTATGTTGTTAAAAATTTAACCAGTTCTGATGTGACATATTACGAAAATGCTATTATATTTTAATTATTCTAATAACTAACAAAAGAAAAGTTTAGATTTGTTTACAAAATAATAAAACTCTATTTATTGTTTCATAAATCTTAGGAAATAATAACAAACTATTTAATTGGCTAAAACTTAATTGTTTATACACAATATTCACTATATAAACAATACTAAGTGTATAATATTGATAATATACATAACCTAATTGTAATTTTCACCTATAAAATTAATATACAACATGTTATACCAATAACTTCAATTTGTAAATTTGGTATATTAAGATCTCTAAACACGATCACATCAATTTGTAATACCAAATCACGGGTCAATACATGTTTTGTTAGATTTTTTTGGTTTTACCAAATGTATAATTAACGAATTTGATATTGCACCAAACCAAAATAGTAGTACCAACTACGGGTTGAAATCAGAGTATGACCTTAAGTAAATTAATTATATGATTTTATAAAATGTATAGAATTAATAAATTTTCTACTATTATTTTGTAACAAACAAATCCAAATTTACATAAATATTTCCTCACGCTGGTAACATTGTTTTACAAAATATTAATGTGTATTTATGAGTTAGGTAATAAAACGGGTAATGAGACGGGTAACGAGACGCTCAAAAATTAAATTAATATCCGATACTCGATCATTATTCATAGATAATATAATTATTATATCCTTCACTCGACCCTAAAGTTGCGGGTACCTTTTTTCGGGACGGATATAAACCGAAAAGCGGGTCCAATACGGGTATCGGTAGTAGTTTCCAGGCCTACCTATTAATAGTTTAATATAAATCAAAATTCACCATATAGTACTATATTATATAACATGTAAATGAATGATACAACATAAACATAATATTAACAAATAACAAAATAAAAAAAAATTCTCCGCGCTACCAGCGCGGATTATTATCTAGTCATCTATTATAGAGGGAATGTTTACGGAGTTTAAGTATATTCTTTCTTTTTTACTTTTAGAAAGGTTCCAGAATAGTTGGAAAAAAAACAAAAAAAGTTTCTGCTGAGAGCTCCTGCTGTATGATCCCTACAACGATGAATGGATCCTCGGATTACCTCAAGATTGCTGCTGTTCAAGTGGATCCTCCTCCTCCATTGTTTGGTGTTGACCCAGGTGAATCTTTACTCTTCTCTCTCTGCTATTGATATGCCTTTCTAGCGAAGTGGGTGACTTTGACTCTTTTCTTAACTGGATTATTTGGTGCTTGCAGAGTTACCCACCATATTGTTCACCGTAACGGGTCCAGGATCTGGTTACATGTCCATACCCGAAGTTTCCTTCACTCGGATTCCTGCTGAAGTTGAGCCGACCGTGTGGTCACCATAATCCTCACCGCGTGTTATCCAAAACCCCAAAAACCTCTGTTTGTATTTCACCTTTCTTATTTCTCTCTTCCTAATAAATCCCTTATTAGACCTCTAGTAACTTAGTAAGTTGTTGGCATTAACTTATATTTATCCTGATGAGGCCTAAATATAAGTAGCTTTGTTACCTACTTGACTTTCTTATTTGTAGTGGAATCCATATTTTAAAATCTAATCATATTTTCTAAGTTTGAGAAGCGCAGTCGACATTTAATAAACTCATATACGTATATACATAGTCATTATCTTGAGGTAATATGTGTGTTAATTAGTAGTATGTACTGTCCTTGTCTTCCAAATTACAAGCATTATAAGAGTATACAAATTTTAACTTACAATATGCTAACTGTATTAATTTAAATCACAAATATCACCTCTCATATTGCTTAGTTTTGTAATTTATATAACAAAGATATAAAATTACTAATCTGTCTCTGTTCCCTAACATACGTTGAGGCCATGGGCCGTTCTTATCGTGTCTGTCCTGCCTTGTTATGGACTTTAAGTCTTATAGTCATATCGAAGTAGGTGGTGAGTACTATTACACATTTATGTACATTATTACTAATGTATTAATTAAATATTGTAAATAAAAATTTTGAGATAAATATTGGACTAGATTTTGGAGGTATCGGACTAGAGAGACCAGTAACCATAATCTTAAAGAATGTTATCTTTTATTTTGGTGAATTATATCCCTTTATTCTTTGATGTCATCTTCCGTGTGTGCTTTGTAAGTTTGCATGTGCTGTAACTTTTGCAACTTCATAAGGGTCAATATTACATGTATATAGAAAACATACGTGACATATACAGTTTGCTATATGTAAAAATGTAATTTTCAAATATTATTGTCTAACAAAATGCGACAAATGACAATTAAAAAAAGCTTAATTATAATTAAGATACTCCACAAATTAAATATTGGTATAGGATGGGACGAAGTAGTCAGTCCAATCGAGACTACGTACCTTACCTAAATGTTGATGTTGACGGCACCATACAATCCACGTTTGGACTCTAAACTATATATTATTATCATTTTTAGAATATTTCGTAAGGTTACATATTAGATGATATCATGATGTACTTATCTCTATATAACTAAACTTTTATTTAACGGATGATTCTAGTAGACTAGCTAGTCGTAGCCAAGTCACTGTCAATGGAAATATAAAATCCAATGATACATGCATTCGAACCGATCTCAATAGAGACACCGAAATCGAATCAGTTCACCTAAAATGAAAATAAATTTTTGCCTAATTCAAAAACACTCGATTGAACTGAAAAGGATATAAATCCACCTCTACAATATAACCCATTTCGTCCTCCACGATATAACTCAAGCCGGACCATCCTCATAATGCATCAAAGGAAAAGTCATAATCTATGAAAATGAAACTTTCTGATTGAATCATAAAGTCCATCTTTGTTCGTTATCCATCGTTATAGTAAATGCTGAAATGGCTACCCATGTGGGTGTATATAGCCAGATACATGCAAGTATGCGATAATTACTTCAAAATAATATTAAATATATAAATATAAAATTTTGAGAGACGTGTATGAGTGGACCAAATTTTAATAATAATAATGTATGTTTCAAATTATTTTCTAAGAAATCAAAGTCAACCGTAAAAGGTCGGCGTTGCAGCTAGCATCCACGCGATATCGTCGAGTCCACATTTTGAGTAAATGTTGTCTTCTTTGATTTATTAATTTGAAAGACAAAGACATATATAGATTTAGAAATTGAAAATTAATAAATTAGAAATGAGTCATTGCATTTTCAAGTTACCATCCATATCGAGTATCTCACACTTCTTCATTAATAAATCTTCAACGGTTAACAAACTTCCCTTTTAAAAGAAAAAAACTTCCCTTTGAAAGAAAATGTGCAACTTGGAAAAGTCTTAATTATATATTTCATCAATACTTTAACACTAGCTAAACTAAGCTAAATGGTTGAGATTGCTTTGCAAAATATTCGACAAATTGTTTAATTGATTTCACTATTTGATACCCACTTGATTCGAATAAAAATATATATATAAAGTGGTGTGTTCCACGTAACCACACACAATATGCAATCGCATCGTCAATCTTGATATAACTTCACTTCGCGACCCCTAGATCAATTATTATGAAATGAAGAAAGAAGTTGCGCAAATATTATGAAGTTGAGAAGGAAAATTCACCAATTTCATAAGATAATTACATGCTCTTCAGTATGCATTAGTTAATAGTTACATAGTAGCTCAGCTCAGCTCAAGAATCACTCAATCATTTAATTTGAGACCAGACCAGGAAAACCCTAAAGTCAAGGTAGACAAATTATACACGCGTAAAACATGTGTGAATAGTAGAGTTAGTTGTCACTCGTAAGCTTTAGATTAGAAAAAAACGTGTTGAAATGGGTGGTCTAATCTAAACACCAAATATATTTAAACAGAAATGAAAAAAAAAAAGTTGATGTTAATAAGATGGGGTCTCTCCTGTCACAATAATTTTGGAACTTTATATGATTTCTCAATTCACACTAAAGGATGAGCCCTACACATAACTTTCTCCTGTCAAAAGAACTAGAGCATCTCTTTCTTACTTGTTTCCAGCTCTTTTCCTTTACATTTCTACCGTTAGCTTTTTCATTATTTTATTTCACCGCATTTAAAGATGTTTTACACTATCATGTGGTATCACTATGTAGAAATAAATTTTATTATGCGTAACAATCTACATTAATTGAGATACTGACAATAAAATTTAATGGTAAATGTCAATACAACTTGTTCCCACCTCCCGACTTCCGGAAACAAAATCTAACCGTGTACGTATTTTTTATGTGCGGTGGAAACTTTACATCAACGTGTAGTGATTTTCACGTAGTCATCATCATCCATAACTGGTTTATTTACCTATTAATAAAAATTACTTTGATTAATAATGAGCTGTTCTTGTAAAATCATACACAAAGTGCAAACAATATCACTGTTTTAGAAATATGAATAGAAGAAAAGAAGAAGAAAAAATAAAATTTCACGTGCGTCTGATGTGAACACATTAACTCTAAATATTTCCGACGTTTCCATAATCAAAACTAAAAAACCATTAAAAAAGGACCAAAATAATAACAGTCAAGACTCTCAAAAAAGTTTGCAAAATAAAGAAAAATTAATAAATAAATAAACGCAAACCTCAAAAAAAAAAAAAAAAAANAAAATCCAAATATAAATAGACTCCTTTTGCTCTGTTCTCATTCCGACAACACCAACATAAACACACAAACCCCAACAAAAAAAAAAAATGGAGTTACTATCGACCGTCGCGACTTGGTTCACTCCGACGACTCTTTTCCTCCTTCTCAATCTCATGATCGGCACGATCGTCGTAACGTCTCGACTCGGTTCAGGTTCAAGAAAACATCACCACCAACAACATCACGATGGATTCGGGTCGGGTCATGCTCCGGCTCCGTTAGCTAGAGCTCCGTCTATCATCGACCGAGTCAAGTCTATCAATTTCCATCTCTACAAGTTTCCTCATCCGGAAACAGAGCTTTTCTCGATGACAGCTCACCACGACGTAATCGGATCGGATCTTCATGTATACCCGGATCCGAACCCGGCTCCTCCTTTAGAACGCGCTCCATCTCTTTTGGAGCGGGTTAAATCCATCAACATGTTTTCTTATTTCAAGTACCCACACGACGTAACCGGGTCGGATCTTCACTCTCATTCTTATTCCCACCCGGATCGACACTTGGATCCGGCTCCGTTACAACGCGCTCCGTCTCTTTTGGAACGGGTCAAATCGATGAACATGTCGTACTTCAAATTCCAGCAGTATAACCCGGAGGAGGAGAATGATTACACTCATCATCATCATCATCACACGGAACCGACTCGATTCGAAAACATCCCGACACGGATGGGTCGGGTTGACCCGATTGATATCTCAAAATTCCGAATCCCGGAGGAAGATCAACCAACTGGATCCGGATATAATAATAACCCAATCAACCCGCCCGGTTTAACTCGTGCTCCTTCGATCTTAGAACGGGTTAAATCCATCAAGTTATCGTCCTTCTACAGATCCGACCCGGAATTAGATCAAAATCCGGATCCGGTTCTTCACGAAGAAGAGCACAACAAGCACGTAAGGAGCAAATCGGAATCGAAAAAACCGGTGAAGAAGAAGAAGAAAGCTTCGACGACGGCGAAGATGACGAAATCGGCGAGCGAGAAATCAGGTTTCGGATTCGCCGGAAGCCACGAGGAAGCAGCGGCGGAGACGGTTGAATCCGTCGAACGGAGAAGACCAGATACGACGAGAGTCGAGAGATCGACGTCGTTCGGAGACGGAGAAGATGGCGTCGACGCGAAAGCTTCAGATTTCATCAACAAATTCAAACAACAACTGAAACTACAGAGACTCGACTCGATTCTAAGGTACAAAGAGATGCTCAAGGCCAACTGAGAGATGAAGAGTAATAACTGAAACTGCTTCTCGGTGGAGATTTGTATTCCTCGCTACGGCCACCGTCTCCGTCGCGGTTTTTTTTTGTTTGCCGCCGTTTTTTTCCACAGAGGAGAGTGGAGAATGTCGGAATTACCGATAATGCCCTTGCATGTTGAGGGTATTTAAGTAAATTGTGAATTAGTTTGTTTATGTGGGATTTAATATTATTTTAGTCATTTCATAAGAGACAAAAGGAAACAAAAAGAAACGTAGTTTGCTTGGGCGAAGAGTGAGATTGATGTGGTGTGGGCGTTAATATTCAATCGTACTATAAGAATTTTGTGATCGTGCCATGATGTTTTTCGGGTAAACTCGTTTTCGTAATGTCTTCTCCAACATGCCATTAGAGTTTTACTATCTTAAATGTTTTTTTTTTTGTACTTACTTACTCCTATTTTGTAACAGATTTTTAAGATTATATGTACATATAACAGATTTTTAAGATTACATGTAAATGTTATTAACAAAAAAAGATTATGAATGAAGTGGCCGATGATATAATTCATTTGTTGTCAGATTTATTATGCCTATCACATGTGATTGTAATTCTTTTTTTCCTTTTTATATTGTTCGGACCACTAATTGGCTAATGGCTAATAGCTATCTTATTATATATACAAAGTCAACAACTAAATATTTTTGAAGACAAATAAAATGAAACTGTTTTGATAATTTCTTCTCTGATAAATGATGTTAGGGGAGCTATAATTACTTATACTTGCTACTATTACCCTTCCCCGCACAATAACAAGTATCTTTTGTAATAATGTTTAAATTTGATAAGGTTAAGCTTATAAAAAAACATTTATACATTTAATGATTCGCTTACCATACTTAAATGTTCATTAAATAGATAGTTCAAACCGAACTGATATGATACTGTTTCAAAACTTCATTTATTATGTACAACTCAAGAAACTACCCAAAACAAAAACAAAAACAAAAACAAAAAACCAACGTATGTGTAGAGAAATTGGAACCAAACACTAAACATTTGAGAATATACGCTGAGGTCACTCACGACTCGTAGTGGTAGTCACATTTGAACGGTGTACGGAAGCGACGCAATAAAATAGATTACGTGTCCATAATTTTTTTAGTAGATGGATATTTTGAAAAAAAATGTCATAGCAGTCACCTACAAATTAAATTGTCTCTTTGCTATATACGTTATCGTATTTTCATTGACAATTAATGGGATAGACTTTGAATTGATCCAACAAATCAAAAACTTGTGAGATAAGGGTGTACGTCGTAATAATGAGGGTTTTAGAAATCAAGTGATCATCCGAATCAAAACCCATCCAACCATTCTTGGCCACGAAATTTAGATTTGGAATCTTTTATGTTTTTTACTCGTGGCTCGAAAAAGACTTTTTGGGTCATTCCTGATTATATTAATCTTCTTCTTAATCATCACACATCATCCATTCATCCCTATCTCTTTAGCTTACTATTCTTTTACTTAACAAAACAATTTCAAACTTCAAATTCAGTTTCGATTTCTCCTCTCTAAACGAATAGTTCATTTGTTTTGCAGCTCTGTGCTTTCAAATACACTTTACTCTCTTAAATATATATAGGCCTCTTAGAAAGAAAAACATTCAACAAAGTTTAGTTTAAAATTATTTTAACATTCAATATATTCATCAGTTGTTATATATTTAACATGCACGGCAAGAGAAAAACAAAAAAAATACATTCAATTTAATTTGAATTAACTATTTAGGATGTTATAAACGAACAAAAGTGTCTGGGTGGTGTAGTCGGTTATCACGCTAGTCTCACACACTAGAGGTCCCCGGTTCGAACCCGGGCTCAGACATCACATTTACATATTTTTTTTCCATTATATTTTTCGAAAGGCCTATTCATAAAACTTTCAGATGCTGCTATCAAAGGTAATCTGGCCGTCTGTAAAAGGCCGAACTAATTACATAGAAAGTTAGAGAAACTAGGCCTAGCCCATTACGTACTCACGTACACACTTCATAGCCTCCTAATGTGTGATTTTCATATTCATGAATTTGAAGCTTTTCCAACTTTTTTTTTTTGGTTTTTTTTTTTTGTTTTTTTGATAAACAAATTAATTTATTTTCCATACATATTTCATGTGTCATCTTTACTTTGGTTAAGTTGTACAACCGTCGAATATGCAGACTTACGGTGTACCGATTTACGCTGGAGGTTGCTTTTAAAAGTCATTACGTACTAAAATCTTTAGGGATTCTTTAATTTTTACCGCATGCTTTTATATTATAAAAATGTAAACTAATACTGATACAGTAAACATAGTGAAAGTACAATATTGTGGATTAATAAAGTTATAAAACCCTTTTGGCTTACTTGTGAGTTTTTTTTAATACTAAACAATGATAGTTACAATGTCTGGGGGACTCAGGGCATTTGCATCGGTGTCCCTAAACACTGTCCTTGCCAATTAAGTGATTTAATTTAAATGTAAATTCGACATATTTAGAAGATACGTTCCTTATTAGGGGACGTTTTTCCTTCGTCCGTCTGTACACGTATCTGCTCAAGAGATGTTTGTATTGTTTGGGTAGGGTAAACAAAAAAATCGAAACATCACTTATTTTTTTTTCATCTCCGACTCCGTCTTTCTTGTTTCTTTCTCTCTCGACTTGATTCTCGATTTAGGGTTCTTGATTGAGTCTCTCATTTGTTATTAGAGTTGGATTTAGGGTTATGGGTTTCAATTTTTTATCCTGAATTTAGTCTCTCGATTTAGGATTCTTTGATTTAGCTTAGGGTTCTCGATTTAGGAATTTTATTGTATTTTCGATTTTTTTCTCTGATTCGGTAAGTCTGGTGTTCGATTGTTTAGTCTGTGGTTCGATCGTTTAGAATTATCTCTTTGTTTATCATTGCTTCTGCTTCTTTTGGGATTTTGTGGGTACCAAAAGTGCATGAGCCTGTTTGCTTCTGAGTCAATGTCTGTTTTATTATCTTTAAACTTCTTCTGATTCCATTAATGTGGACTATGTTCAGTTCTTTAGGTGATGTGTTTGTTGTTTGTAACACAGTTGAGACTTTTTAAAGTTTCTGAATTGTTTGTTCCAACTTGTGTGCAGAAGAAACAAACGATGCCTCGTAAAGGATTATCCAATTTCGATGATTATGATGATGGTTTTGATGATGATGACGATGCTTATGATTATGACTATGATATTGATATAGATGGACCTGGTATTAAACATCTTCCCCATTACCTTTCTTTTGGTGGTTCATGGTCTCTTTTTAAATTGGTTATGAACTTGTAATTCCTAAACTGAAGAAGAAGAAGAAGTTGTTAGTTAGACAGTTACGATCCTCTAGGGATCTTGGATATATGTGAATATAGAATATCCTCTCAGCATAGATATGATTCTATCATCATGTTGTACTCTATAAATACTGTCCTTCGGTTAATGTTAATACTCACGGAGTTCATATTATAACATGGTATCAGAAGCCCTAGCCTACTGCTAGTTGTTTGCTCGATCCATCTCCGCCCTCTTCTTTCTTCTTTGCTCTGTTTCTCTTCCTCATCCCCTGTTTTCTCATCTTCTTCTCACTCTTCCCCCTTGTTTTCCATTTTTTATCCGCCGTCCCATCTCTAAGCATGGCCGACGCAACACAGAAAACCGACAAACCATTCGGTATTTCTCAGATCAAGGCGTACATCCCAATCACCCTTGACATGTCCAAAATGAACTACGACGTCTGGAGAGAATTGTTTGAGACCCACTGTCTCACCTTCGGCGTTCTCGGCCATCTCGACGGCACATCTACTGCAACTCCGGCGACACAACAGCAGTGGACGGAACACGATGGCTTAGTCAAAATGTGGATCTACGGCACAATCTCAGAATTGATCCTCGACACGGTTCTCAAAACCAAAGCTACGGCTCGTGAACTTTGGCTCACCATCGAAGAACTATTCCGCGACAACAAGGATGCTCGTGCTATGCAGTACGACACAGAACTGCGAACCCTGACAATCGGCGATTCCAGCATGGCAGAGTATTGCAAAAGACTCAAAACGCTCTCTGACCTCCTCGCCAATGTTGATTCACCAGTTACCGACCGTCAACTCGTCATGTATATGTTGAACGGCCTGACAGACAAATTCGACTCCATAATCAACGTCATCAAGCACAAGACTCCGTACCCATCCTTCACCGTTGCCCGCTCAATGCTACAACTGGAAGAGGACCGCCTGTCCAAACATGTGAAACCCGCCATTACTCCACCTCCTAACACATCATCGCCCAACATCCTCTACACCACGACTGATCAGAATTCATCGCGTGGTTCCTCATCTGGCCACAACAACCGTGGTAATCATAGAGGCCGCGGTCGTGGAGGTCGTCAAAACAGAGGAAGGGGTCGACACAACAACCACTGGTCGTACAACAGCCCACCATGGGGATATGGTTATCCGCCATACCAACATGCTCCAAACCAATCATCCTACTTCCCGCCTCCGCCTCCCTACTATGGACCTCCGCCTCACATGACGTACCCGCCGGCGCCACCGGTCATGCATTCTGCTCCTCAACACCACGGTGAGGCACACGTTGCACAAACCAACACACCGCTGACCTACCTCCCACCTGCGTTGACGAATGCGTTCCAAACCATGACACTTCAGGACCCCACTACCACTCCATGGGTCATGGACACCGGCGCCACCAACCACATCACCTCCCAACCAGGTATCCTTCGTCCTCCTTTTAATTTGAGTAATGTACCTTGTGTTGTTGTGGGAAATGGAACTTCGGCTAAGGTCACTCACGTTGGTAATGGCATCCTCCCCACACCCTCTCGCTCTCTTAATCTCCGTAATGTGCTTATTTGTCCATCTATAATCAAAAATTTGATCTCGGTACGTCGCTTTGTTACGGATAATAATTGTTCTGTTGAGTTTGACCCCCTTGGCTTTTGCATTAAGGATCTCCCGACGAGGACAAAACTCCTCCGCTGCAATAGTGAGGGTCCCCTCTACTCCGTTACTCCACCTACAAGCTCTCCGCCACAAGCTTTTGTTTCAGTCCCTCCAAGTGGTCTTCTGTGGCATCGTCGCCTCGGCCATCCCGGCAATAATAATCTTTTTCGTCTTCTGTCATCAAACAATATTTCTTTCAATAAGACCGACTTGACGACATTGTGTCAAGCGTGTCAACTTGGCAAACACATTCGTTCTCCATTTATATCATCAACAAGTTCTGTTTCTAAACCTTTTGATCTCATTCATTCAGATATCTGGACTTCTCCAGTTCCAAGTGTGAGCGGAATGAAATACTATCTCCTATTCTTAGATCATTTCACACACTTCATTTGGGTTTATCCATTGCAGCGCAAGAGTGATACGTTCAGCAAGTACATATCGTTCGCCGCATATGTTCAAACGCAATTTCAAACCACCATCAAGTCCCTCCAATGCGATAATGGTGGTGAATACAACAACCGTGCGTTTCTGACTCACCTCTCCTCCACCGGCACGACCATTCGCTTCTCATGTCCACACACGTCACAACAAAACGGACGAGCAGAACGCACCCTACGGACCATTAACAATCTTGTCCGTACGTTCCTCCATCAAGCGTCTATGCCGCTATCATATTGGGTCGAAGCCCTCAATACCGCCGTTCATACAATCAACCTCTTACCATCATCGGCGATCTATAATCAAGTACCGTACTCCAAGCTGTTCGCAAAACCGGCGCAGTACAGTCACCTTCGCACATTTGGATGCTTATGCTATCCGAATGCATTGGCCACCTCCGATCACAAACTTGCACCGCGTGCCACTCCTTGCATCTTCTTGGGTTACCCGACTAACCACAAGGGATACCGCTGCATGGATATTGCCACTAGAAAGGTCATCTTATCTCGTCATGTCACTTTTGATGAATCGGTCTTTCCTTTTTCGAAAATTTCTTCAGCTTCTTCCCCACCGATCCTTGTCCCTAAACAGATCCTTCCGGTGCCTCCCATTCCCCGGTTGACCATCACTCCACTCGTGGAGCCACCTGTCACAAACATCGTTCCCCCCTCTCATCCGATGGTCACCCGTACTAAACCACGAGCTCCATTATGTCTCCATACAGACATAATATCTCCCATTCCTACGTCACATGTCCAAGCGGCTAAGGATCCATTTTGGAATGACGCAATGACACAAGAACATAATGCTCAGATTAAAAGGCGTACGTGGGATCTGGTCCCCCGGCCTGTTGCTACTAATATTATTCGTTCAATGTGGCTTTTCAGGCACAAATTCGATGCAAATGGCAAGCTTAGTCGTTACAAAGCCAGGCTCGTCGCTAACGGGAGATCACAACAACTAGGCATTGACTGCGACGAGACGTTCAGCCCGGTCGTCAAACCGGCAACAATCCGCGCGGTGCTCCATACGGCAACTGCTCGCAACTGGCCGCTACACCAACTCGACGTGAAGAACGCTTTCCTGCATGGTGATCTCAAGGAGACTGTTTATATGCATCAGCCCCCCGGATTCGTCGATCCGACTAAACCGAATCATGTATGCCTTCTCCGACGTTCCCTCTACGGCCTTAAGCAGGCGCCCCGCGTGTGGAACTCTCGGTTTGCAAGCTACGCTCGCCGCATTGGATTCAAACAGAGCGTTTTAGACCCTTCGCTTTTCATTCATCACCACGGCCGTGACATCGCATATCTTCTCTTATATGTTGACGACATTATTCTCACCACCTCCACCCCTTTGCTTCTTCAACGCATCATCTCCTCCTTGAGCTCTGAGTTTGAGATGTCGGATCAAGGCCTCCTCCACTACTTCCTCGGCATTTCAGTAACAAGGAATGATGCTGGTCTTTTCTTGAGTCAACATAACTACGCCGCTGATATACTACACCGTGCGGGAATGACAAACTGCAACGCTACCATCACCCCTGTGGACACCAAAGCCAAACTTGCCGCTGATGCCGGCGCTCCGGTTAAAGACCCTACGCTCTATCGAAGTCTAGCCGGTGCACTTCAGTACCTCACCTTCACCCGACCTGACATTGCCTATGCAGTCCAACAGGTGTGTTTGTTCATGCATGATCCACGAGAGACTCACTTCAACGCTTTAAAACGCATACTCCGCTATATCAAGGGCACTATTTCTCACGGTCTACAAATTCATCGTTTGTCCGTTACTGATCTTGTTGCATACACGGACGCTGACTGGGCCGGGTGCCCTACAACTCGACGGTCTACTTCTGGATATTGTATTTTTCTTGGTGATAGCCTCATCTCGTGGTCTGCCAAGCGCCAACCTACAACGTCTCGGTCCAGTGCAGAAGCCGAGTATCGGGGTGTGGCGAATGTTGTTGCCGAAGCTACCTGGTTACGAGCTCTTCTCTCCGAAATGCACATTACCATACCGAAGGCCACACTCGTCTACTGCGATAACGTTAGCGCCGTCTACATGTCCTCCAATCCCGTTCAACACCAACGGACCAAGCACATCGAAATTGATATTCATTTCGTCCGCGATAAGGTTGCTATTGGCGAGATCAAAGTGCTTCATGTTCCCTCCGCTCACCAGTTCGCAGACATCTTCACCAAGGGCCTTCCATCTCCGTTGTTCTTAGACTTTCGGGACAGTCTGAACGTCCGCTCAGCCGCTTCACCGACGTTCCGACTGCGGGGGAGTGTTAGTTAGACTGTTAGTTAGACAGTTACGATCCTCTAGGGATCTTGGATATATGTGAATATAGAATATCCTCTCAGCATAGATATGATTCTATCATCATGTTGTACTCTATAAATACTGTCCTTCGGTTAATGTTAATACTCACGGAGTTCATATTATAACAGAAGTTGTTGAACCAAAGGAAGATATTGCTAAGGCAGGGCTTTGGCGATGTGCAATCTGTACATATGACAATGATGAGACTATGTTTGTGTGTGATAGTTGCGGTGTTCTTCGCCATCCTGTGGCCGGAAATCAAAGTACCAATAAGAGTACAGGTACTATATCTTCAGTCTGTGTTAGTGAGACTTTTGGATTTATACAATCTCTCTTTGTCTCTGCATAGGATACACTAATTATTGCATACTGTCTGAATATGTCTCGTATGTTTTGTTTATTTGAGGTCACTTGGTAATCTATTGGTTTATGATTGGGAAAAGGAGTGACTGTGGTTATTATACTTGTGATTTTGCTATTCTAGGTATATAATTATAGAATAATAGATGTGTTTTATGCAGTTGAAGGCAGATGCAAAGAACCCGTGGTATCCAAATTGGCTGTTCTTTGTCTGCTAGAAAACAAGGATCTTGTGAAGGAACAGGAACCTCTGCCTGGAATTTCCCGTGGGAATATTCATGATCTCCACAAGGCTTTTAGTTCTAAAACTTCCTGCGTTAGTATAGGTTGTTAACTTGCTGTAGTTTGATTGTGTTTTATGATTTCAGTTAACGAGCTGTTTGTGTTAAGAGTCTATAGTTGGTTCTTTGCATATATTTTTAATGTCAATGTTATATGTTTTATTTAAATTAAAACTTTAATATGTTTTTACATAATTATTTAAATAATTAGTTTTTTAAATTAAAAATACTATGAAAGACCACACCCTGAAGAACACCAATGCTATACAAAACTTAAGAAACTCTCAAAATATGAATAAAATAATTGAAGGACCAAAATTCTGTACCAACCGATGCACATGCCCTCAGGTAAACAAAAAGAAGACGCTTTTGGGTATATTTACAGTATATTGGATATTCCCACAGGTTAGCATTC
>NC_025686.1:23315855-23330639 GCF_000633955.1 Camelina sativa | reverse complement strand
CCTTTTTTTTTTTTTTTTTTCTGTGATTCGATTATTTTGATCTGCAGTGCTGGTTGAATAAAAGTTGGATTAATGGAATTAAGTTTATATTAAATTTATTACAAAATTGGGCTTGGAAGACCAACAAAAAAAATGTCATGAAATGATTATGGGCTTATGGGCCGACTAAGCCAAATGGGTCGGTGTTTTATTGCTAATTAAGTTTATTTTGTTTTCTCCGGATTCGCGGGGTTACGTAATTAGTCTTCTTAACTACTATTAAGTTAAAATGTAATTATCTTTGAGTAATTTGGATTAGTGGTGAAGAAATTAAGCATACATAAATTGGATAAATGGTCGACTCTACACAGTTAAAAATTTCACTTGTACGATCGTCGTTTTCCCCGAGATCCAAAACTCTGTAAATCTCAAGCCCACCCACTCCGATTCGCCACCGCATCTCCTCCTTCATCTCCCCCGTCATCTCCGGTTTGTCAATTTCTCTTTCTCTCCCTATTCTTCCGTTCGCATTATAGTTTATTTTTTGAAATTCCGGTTTGTGCTTGAGTAGATCCGAATCTCTGGTGCTCGATTCCGTTGATCCCATTCAAATATGTTGTGATGATGATTGTTTGATTATGATTCGCCTATCGGATCTTCAGATCTATTTTGTTTATCTCAGCACCATTGTTTTTACGATTTCGTAACTCAATTATATGGTTTCTTTGTCTCTTAGATCTGTGCTTCAATTCACACACTTCATAGCCTCCTAGTGTGTGATTTCTTCATATTCATGAATTTGAAGCTTTTCCAACTTTTTTTTTTTTGGTTTTTTTATTTGATAAACAGATTAATTTATTTTCCATACATACAACCGTCGAAGAATATGCAGACTTACGGTGTACCGATTTACGCCGCCGATTGGATCCCGGAGGTTGATGTTAGATCTAAAATCCTTATGGATCCAGAGAAGTCCGAAGAAAATGATGTTGATGAGTCTTCGTCGTCGTCGTCTCGGAGCTGCATCGTTTTGTCCGGCGGAGGGGGAGAGGGACGAAGCGGAATCCCGAATGTCATCTTAATCTGTCGTGTTGATCTCGACACCAACTCTCTCTCGGAACAACCTGTAAGTGCATGTGCATCTTAGGGTCTCTAGTTACTTTTGTTTAGATCCTCCGATACTTAAAAAAACGAATGAGATCCAATTTCAGCTGGGTAGGCTTGTTCTTGGCACTGATCTACCTTACCGGATGGTTGTTCATCCTCGCGAAGGTGGTCTTATCTGTGCATTGCAAAACAGTTGTAGGTGAGAGTTCTCTCATTCGATTTCACAACTCATCATCAGATTCTAGGTTTTTTTGTGATTAGAATTTGGGACTTTTATGTTTGAGAAGAAGCATATGGGTTTGAATTTTCTGTATACAAATAGAGATATAAGTTGTGTCTCTGGATTTTATGGGGGTTTGGAGTAGAGAGAAAGTTCAAGGGGGTGTGGTTATAACTAGTGTGCTGTTCTCTTGATACACAGACTGTTTGGTTGGGATAACATTATGAGCCCACGAGAGGATAATCAGGCTGGTGAAGAGTCTGAGGAAGTGATTCAAGAGTTAAAAGATGTTGGACAACAGTTGGCTCTGGCGTTCAATCCGGAGGGATCTGTGCTCGCTGCTGGTGCGGAGGTAGTAAAAAGTTTCTTAGATTCCTTCTCTTTTAAAATAACCAGAGAAAGAAGGTTTAGTAGTGGTTCTTATTTTGATGCAGTACAGGATGGGACTTTGAGGGTTTTTGAATGGCCCAGCATGAACTCGTTACTTAACGAGTCTCAGGCACATTCATCAGTCAAAAGCTTAACTTTCAGGTCTGCTTTCTCCTTTCATATAAGGGAATCATTTGTCTATTCTCTTGATGAGAAAGGGGTCATCTTCGAACAGTGATTGTTAACAGATGTATATCCTGATAGTAAATATTATTATTTGTTTACAGCGAAAATGGTAAATTTCTTGTATCTCTTGGAGGTCCACTTTGTCGGGTTTGGGAAGTGAATGCTTCAACTGCTGTTGCCAGTCTATCAAAAGAGAAGGTCAGTTGGGTTTTTTTGCTCTTAGTATCTCTTTTAACTTTCTATATAACACAATTCCAACATTATTGTCGTGGATCTGATGAGTTGAAATACTGAAATGCAGGATGAGATGTTTGCCTCCTGTAGATTTTCTCTAGACAGTGCAGGCAATGAAGTTCTTTACGTTGCTGCAAATACTGGTAAACTTATATTTTCTGACAGTGCGAGAACATACAACTTTAAATTCTACTTTTTTTTTGTCGCTGCTAACAACAGAGGATTGATTTGGTTTCCGTAGAACGTGGTGGGAGTATTATAACATGGGATACAAAATCATGGAAACGAAAAGAGTCAAAGCCTATTGAAAAAAACTCTATATCAGCCTTTAATGTCTCACCTGATGGGAAGCTGCTTGCGATGTAAGTTTAGCTTTCTTCTCACTTTTAGAACCAACAGATAACAAGTATTACTATTTTTCGGTAAGCATGATTCTTTCTTAATTGCAGAGGAACCCTTGAAGGAGATGTTTTGATACTTGATTCGACGAGAAAGCAAACTAACCAAATTGTCAAGAAAGCGCATCTCGGTTTGGTCACAGCACTGACTTTCTCCCCTGATTCAAGGTTTTTGCTCTACTCACTAGGGCTCAAGTGTTTACCTAAGAACTATCGATTCAATGATTACAAAACAAGCAAAAAGATAAGAAACAAAGAATATTCTGAAGTTTGAATTTTGGGTTTGGTTTTGCAGGTGCCTAGTGTCGGTATCTTTTGACTCAAGGGCAAGGTTAACCGTTATTGAAAAAAAGAATGAAAAACGTGCGTATTACGGTATCTCCTTTTAACTCTCCGTTTTAACAATATGGTTTCCGATCAGAAACCTAACTGTGGTTTTTGATGATGAAATTGCAGCTGGAACAAGGTGGTGGATACTGGCAATATTGTTTGTGATTCTATACGTTGTTGCATATTATTTTTTGAAGGCAAAGGGGATCATATCTATCTCTTTGAGTTAGGTTTTTTTCGTTTGTGTTTTGACAACGTCTCAGGGATTCTTTAATTTTTACCGCATGCTTTTATATTATAAAAATGTAAACTAATACTGATACAGTAAACATAGTGGCAATAAACAAATTAATTTATTTTCCATACATACTTCATGCGTCATCTTTACTTTGGTTAAAGCTGTACAAGGATTCCTATTTCCTAAATCCTAACATCGTTGAATTCTAGAAAATATATTTTTTGTTTTTTTTTTTTCTTTTCTTAAGAGTTCCATTTTAATTTCTTTTGATATTGTATAAATATAACTAACAAGCTAAGATAAAATTAAAACTTCATTCGATTGGATCCAAATTGGTTTCTGAATAAACTGCATTAGTACACTTGGGTAGTTTATCGTAAAAAAATAATGAAAGGTATATATGGACAAAACTGTACCAGAATAAACCAAAACCGGTTAATAGTATAATAAGGTACACACACTGTCGGGACGTCCGGTTACGTCATATTCCCGGTTCTTTATGCTTGTTAGATATTGTGGGGCTACACATTGGAAAGCTGAGAAGATATTCGTAGATTCGATCGAACGTTCATAGGCCAGATTACGTACGCTTCTCCCACTTGAGAGACTTGACTTAGACCCAACTAAAAGTTTATATCCCAAAAAGGTTTTATACATCACCCGTATCACAACATCTATATATCCATTCTCATGAAATTTCTTGTTTGACTAAACAAACCAAATCACAGAAACATCAGTGTCCGAATATATTTCGAAGTATCAAAACTCAAAAGCATCTTTATCGATCCATTCCAAGAAGTTTAATAAAGAAGTTGGCACCAAAAGAAAAGAAAAAAGTATTCCACTCCTCACAATCTTTTTTATTATCTATCAAAAAATAATAATCATTTTTTTTTGTTACAAAACAAATATAATTATGGAACAAAATTTTCAACTATATAATTGATAATACGGAAAAAGTAAAATCTAACCATTAGATTTGTTGTATTCGGACTCGTTGATCGTATAGTTAGGTTTATGCATTTTCTATAAGGTTTCATGATTTTAATTTATAATCGTTGTCTTCGTTTCTTATTATATACGAGCTAGAATCCGAGAGAGGGAGAGAAAAAGAGAAAAGATCAAACAAATTTCGCGATCCTAATAAAATCAGCAGTGATGAAAAGATACACTTATCACATCAAGTTGCACACGTCTAACAAGACTATAATTACTGCTGTCAAAAAAAAAAAAAGAGACTATTTTTACTCTCTTTTTTCCTTTTTGGACAAACAACTCTTTTTTTACTCTTGAAACTTAAATCTTTAGTATTTGTACCGTATGCTGATTGATGGCATATGTCTCAAAATTTGGCGATTTTACCAAATCTTTTTCACACAGATTTTCAAAAGTTAGAACAGCATTATTTTTCACAAGTTTCAAGATTGGACTTTCATTGTTTATTACGAAAGAAGTTTGTGAGAAAGTTTATCGTACCAAATCAATCACGTCCGTCAAATGTGAGGAAAAACAAAACAAGAGAGATCGAAAAGACATGAATAATGGCAGAGAATCCAAGTAATTTTTTCTTTGTTTCATAGAAAAGAGCTGTAAGGAAATTTCCAAGATCTTGGACCCACGTCCAAGATTCCCTCATAACCATTTTCTTCAAAATCTTACCTGTTTTATCTCTAAGACACTTTGATTTGGTCGAAGATCGAGTTGATCTTGTCGTAGGATCCTGCCAGTGTCTAATTAATGTCACATTCTCTCTTCCGACACATTTCACAATCGTATAAAGCATGTCCTACGTGTCTCGTTTTTATCATGTCCAAGACTGTTTAGTTGTATCTGTTCACAAAGACATATGTGTCTTTTGTAGTATGTGTAATGTGCTAGTCATGTGTGTATTTCCGTGTAAGTACGTGATATACAGCAGACACACCATGTTATATACTGTATAATCGTAAGTTCGTAACTATTTGTTTATTAGTTGACTAAGTAAGAAACAATACTTTTCCGTAAGAATTAGAGTCAGAATCAATTGTTTAGACCTATATTTTTTTTCTTGTTAATCGAGAGATAAATGTCTTCTTCACGTAATGATTTAGAATCGAATGGTTGAGTCCGATTTAAAGCTAAACATACTTTTTTAAAGCCTTGGAAATCAATTAAACAGTAGCAACAGTTTGCTTAAGGCATTGATGATTGATTAAGAGATATTATATCCATGCGAACCAATTTTGTTACCAAGGAAATTTCGGTTAAATTTGAAATACAAAAACTTTGTTTTATATATAAGAGGAAAACATTAGCTTTTATCTTGTATTATCAGTATAATCGTAATCATTTTGTCATAATAAAGAAAACCGGACCATTTTTCTGACTTCAAATATAGTACATTCGAATATCTATCCGACAATTGTAAAACAGCCAGATTTTACTCTTGGAGGTTCCTTATTTCTAAAGATCATATTTTAATTGTAATATAATCTTGTTTCTTAGCTTCCTCACATTTATCATATTTCTTTAGAAAAGATTTGAGAATGATTTTATTTGGCTTTTTGTTTTATTGTGTTTTCTCTCTAACATTCTTTCTCTTCTAACTTGTGTTGATCTAATCGTGAATAGTATAGTCAAGATTTTTGATTCATAGATAAATTATGACTACGATGTGAGACCAATTTATGAATGAAATATATATGAAGAAACTGTATATAAATAAATTAAAAGAACTTAGAAACATGTAGATATAAATACAACAAATAATACCGAATTGGTAACTAAAAATGAACAAGTATATCATAATTTTGTATAATAAACCTATATATAATCGATGATCTCATATGTTGGAAGATAACAGTTACACGATAATTTACAGAAAAGAAAAGAACATGAAATAAAGAAAAACTTTTATATAAACCCACATCCTGTTATTCGTAATTGTTATAGTTAAATTTCGTTTTAGAACTATTTATGTAAGAAGAAATGAGAAAAAGTTGTGGTCCTTATAAACAAAACCTTATTTCAGTTGGTGTAAAGTTTACAGAAAACAAAAGAACATGAAATAAAACCACAGCTAGTGATGGGTGTGATGGAACTATCGAGGAATCTAGTCAAAGATTACGATATCAATTGTGGAATTCTAATGTAATTTGGATATGAGAATCAAACGATTTGACGATCAGTGAATAAGATTTACGTAAAAAAAAAAAACGTTGTGCAATTTCATTTTTCAATATATGTTGGTGGTTGTATAAACGGTGTTAGTACTTATTTTTAAAAGAAAATTATACATCAGAAGAAATCACTTCATCGCATTATCATATATATCCTCTACCTCTACTGAAATCATCCAAAACCCTGTAGAACATAACAGTATGTTCGAACAACAAATTTCAGTTAGTATGGAAATATGAATATTATATGTTGCTTTATATAACAATATCAAGTTAACAGATATCTCGACTTTTAAATGGATATTTTGCCATTTCAATGAAAAATATGTACAACGAAGAGAAGTGGTCCACTACACTTAGAATCCCTACGAAGATCTGCATGAATCTCATTAGTCCCCACTTTCACTTTCCTTTTTCCTTTTATTACCAAACCTAATTATTATAAATCGTATGGACTAAATTACCACATCCTCATAACATTTTAATTATGTTCACAACTAACTCAGTTTGTTTTTGTTTCTCGAAACTCGTAAAATTTTAAGACTATGGTAAGGATAAGGGTAAGGGTACTTACTATCACCAGTTAAGAAATTCAAATCAGTTAATGACTTTCACCAATACGTCGATCACATGCTCGGTCTATCATAAAACTCATATATTTTCATTTTTGTATCTCGATCAAAATATGTCTACATTAATTAAACTAATAATTTCTGATTTGTTTGACATACAAAAATCCAGGATTATAAAATTTTATAAAGCTCATATGTTTTAAGCTGTTTGCTTTTACTGTTTTATTTACAGCTGTACCAAATCTATTTTCCACTCTCCACATGTTTCAAGAAATTATTTTCAAACCAACATCTTAAAAATGTGGGTTTTGATAAAAACCAAAAAGCTTATTGTTTTAAAACATAAATTGAAATGTAGATGCTACCAAACTTCCCAATAACTTCTGAATTTTGAACTCTCCATCTAGTAGTTACATTTCTCCATCAAAAAACGAAAATGTATATGCGTATGCCTTTATTTTCCGAGATACGTATAACGTTTTGGTACGTGTATAATGCATTAATGCTTTCTTTTGTACGTATTAATCGTAAGTTTTGGCCGGCTGTGATGATCTGTTGTTGTACTTGATGTTGAAAACGTGGGTGTCGGAATGACTTGATTACTCCGCACTTTAAACGCATTTGAAATAAACTTTTTTTTTTGTCATCTAGAATTATATTTATCCAACAATGGAACCAAGGTGTTACAACTTGAAATTGGAACCAGAGAAACTACTTAAAGTTAGCCTAACCCACACACTTCTAGACTGATAGCTGGGTGGCTAAACACGATCTTGACCAGAAAGGCCCCTAAGGATCGCAACATACAATAGTCTCTTCACATCAGACTATTCACAAAAGAACTGACTCTCAAACAGAGGACAAACCCCTTTCCTCCATAAAGACGTTGCGCGTCCATTCAGGAAATCCTTGAGCTACATAAGACTGGAGGCACATATCTTCAGTAACGCTCCTCGCTATAAGGTTTGCTCCTCTGTTTGATGCAGCACATTCTAAAACCACTTTCCAATCCACAAAAGGACTTAAAGCTCTTAACAGAGCCGCTGAGTGGGGCTTAAAGGATGGCCAGGCATTAGGTCTATTCACCGCTCCTACTAAAGAGTTGTCTTGAAAGGAGAAAATGATTCTGTCAAGGTTGTGACTAGCCATACTTTCAAAAGTCCAAAGTAAAATCCTGAGCATAGCATCGGCTTTTGATGAGATGTTGGAAAAAGCTCGACGACTATGCAAGATCACTGTCCCTTCATCATCTCTTATGACCCAGGAGCCTCCTGCCAACTGATTTCTTTTTGACCAAGAAGAGCCTACATTACACTTCACCCAATCTCTTGGTGGTTTCTCCCATACTCTACAACTAGACCCCCTGTCCTCTTGATCTCTAGTCCGAATGGATTCTTCAGTTTCGACTAGTTGAGCCTCAAACCACTCTGCGACATCCTCTCTGATTTTTTCCACTGTTTCCACGGATGAGAAACTCTTACCCTCAAAGTTAAGTGCATTTCTGTTCCTCCTGATTCTCCAAACAATCCACGGAAAGGACTTTCGAAGCAAAGGAGGCCAAGCCCGATTGTCCCTGTTTTCCAGCAAGTGATACATGTTTGAAAAAACAGAGCCATTATTAAAGCCTTCTGGAGGAGAAGGAAAGTCAGAGATTGCCCAAACCTGCCTTGCAAGAGGACAAAGGAATAACGTGTGATTTGTGGTTTCACCTATCTCCCCACAAACCTGATAGGTCTCGTCAACTCTCATACCTCTTCCATTAAGGTTAGCTGCAACCGGTAATATACCGCTCAACACTTTCCATAAGAAAACTTTAATTTTTGGATCAGTTTGAAGCTTCCAAACTAGTTTTTTGAGTTCCAGCGTTGAAGGCTGAGTCGATGCTTCGTTTCTGAGGACACTGTTGGATTCTTGATCCGCTAGCCAGTAAGCTGATTTCACTGTGAAATCTCCACTTTTGTTAAACCTCCAAACATAGAAATCTTCTACGGAAACCATTGGTTTTATGGCCTTGATTTTTTGTATATCTTGAGGGAGGAATAAGTCGTTTAGAATTTCAATGTCCCAGAATCCTGTAGCCTGGTTAATTAGGGAACTGACCTTTAACCCGACTTCAAAAATCTGATTTTTCCTCCACGGAGCTCTTATTCCTTCATCCTCTAGCCATTGGTCGATCCAAACCCACATTGATTTGCCATTACCAACTCTTTTTATCAAGCCTTTCTTCAAAAGATCCCTGCCAAAGAGAATACTACGCCACCCAAAGGAGGGTCTCTGGCTAACAAAGGCTTCAAGGAAATTACCCTCTTCATAGTATCTACTTTTCAAAAGCTTTGACAGAAGACAGTTTGGGGACTGTAGAAGGCGCCATGCTTGTTTTGCTAATAAGGCTTGATTGAAGGATTTAATATCCCGGAAACCTAGACCTCCCAAGTCTTTCGCTAGGCATAGTTTATCCCAGCTCTGCCAATGAATTTTCCTTGAGTGTTCAACTGAGTTCCACCAGAATGAAGCCATTGCACTCTCCAGATTGTCACAGGTAGTTTTTGGGAGTTTGAAGCAGGACATTGCAAAAACTGGCATAGCCAAAGCCACTGATTTAAGCAATACCTCCTTACCTCCTTGAGACAGACATCTAGAATGCCAGCTTGAGAGCTTTTTCTTAACCCTGTCCTTTAGATAGTCCAGCATTTCTATCTTGGAACCGCTAAAACACTCGGGAAGACCGAGATAAGTACCAGCTCCACCCTCAGCCTCTATACCCAAAATTCTCTTGATACACAACTTGACTGGTTCTTCAACTTTATCTCCAAAAGTAATAGAGGATTTGCTTAGATTAATAGTCTGACCTGTTGCTTTACCGTAAATGCTCAGGATCTTCTGCAGAATCAAACTTTGATCTCTTGAAGCTTTACAAAGGAAGAGACTGTCATCTGCGAAGAGCAGATGATGAATTGCAGGTCCATTATCTGAAAACTGAATACCCTCTAGAACTCCTTCATTTTGAGCTTTGTTAAGGAGATGAGTCAGACCCTCTGTGCAAAGAACAAATAGAAAGGGGGAGAGGGGATCTCCTTGTCTCAACCCTCTTTGTGGCGAAATCATACCATAAGGTTTGTCATTGATTAACACAGAGTAGGTCACTGAGGATACACAGATCATGACCCAATTAACCCACTTTCTGAGGAACCCCAGTGCCAGGAGAAGAGATCTGAGGTAGCTCCATTCAACTCTATCGAAAGCTTTTGACATATCAGACTTTACCGCCATATATTCCACAGAGATTCTCGGGTGAACTTTCAAACTATGAACCAGTTCATGCGCAATCAAGATATTATCGGTGATTAGTCTCTCTGCTATGAAAGCTGATTGTGATTCAGACACTATCTCAGGCAGAAAAGGCTAAACTCTCTTTACTAAAATCTTGGATATGACTTTATAAAGAACCGAGCACAAGCTTATAGGCCTAAGATTAGCCATTTCAGTAGGATGGGTCGTTTTGGAGATTAAGCATAAGTGGGTATAATTCCACTCTGATGGCATCACTCCATTGACAAAGAAATTCTGGATTTCTTGAATAACCTGATTCCCAACTAAGGACCAGTACTGTTGGAAAAAGAGTGCTGACATACCGTCCGGACCAGGAGCACTGGCAGGTTTTATGGAGAAAACAGCTTCTTTGATTTCCTGTCCAGTGACTTCTTTGATCAAAACCGTATTCATTTCTTCTGAAACCCTATGAGAAAGCCCTTCGAACCAGCTTTGAAAGCTTGATGGATTAGAAGACGTGAAAAGAGATTGAAAATATGCAGCTGCCACTTCTCCTTTTGCAGCTTCAGAAACTTGTAAATTACCATTAACGTCCTTAAGTTTTTCAATTCTCTTTCTTTGTCTGTTCTCTTTTACCAAAGCATGGAAGAATTTGGAGTTCCTATTCCCGCTTCTTAACCATTTCTGTCTGCTTTTTTGTTTCCAGTACGACTCTTCCTCTCTGTAAGCTTTAGCTAGATTTTTTTCAGGAAGAGAACATGTAGCCTATCAGGCCAGACTTTCGACTGTTCCAGCTCTAAGGCAACTTCAAGCTGATGGATTTTGTCGAGGGAGTTTAAAGGGTTGTGCTTCTTCCAGGAGCTTAAAGATCTCCTACAGGCTCTTAGTCTATCTGCAACCGATAGATTGAAGCCAAATCTGCTCTTATTCCAAGAGTTGTTTATCGCCTCTTTGACACCTTCCTTGTGTAAGAATCTTTTGTCAAATCTAAACTGGCCTCTGTACGAATCTTGAGAGTTCATGAGCTTTAAAAGAATAGGTCTATGGTCCGAACCTCTAAAGTCCATGAAAAATTGGTTTGAGACCGGGAAATTACAGAACCAGTCCCTATTACCAAAGACTCTGTCAAGACGGCACTGGATCCAATGATCCCCCCTTCTTCCTGCCCAAGAAAAACTGTTGCCTTGACTGGGAAGTTCTGACATGTCGCAGGCACTGATCATATCATTAAAGGCTTTGAACTCATTATCATTTCTTCTTGGACCACCCAGTTTCTCACCATTGTGCATCAGGTCGTTGAAATCTCCAAACATGCACCATCTATCTCTTCGCCCAACGCCTATCCTTGAGATCCTCTCCCAAACTATACTTCTTTTCTTTCTGTCAGGGTCTCCATACACACAGGAAATAAAGAAATTGAATGCTCCAAACTGTACTTGAGCATCCAACAGATTTTTATCAACAAACTTGAAATCCACCTTTACAGAACTTTTCCAAAACAAAGCTAGCCCTCCACATTTTCCAACCGGCTCCACAGTATATACACGGTCGTAACCTAGCCATTCTTGTAAATCTACTAGTACATCTCTTCTGTGCATCGTTTCCATGAGGAACAACATCTCCGGGAAATGTTTTTTACGCATTTCCTTTAGACGGGGAATTGTCAAGTCATGAGACCGTCCCAGTCCTTGACAATTCCAGCTGATGATGCTCATTGGATGGTAGGCAATCCCCCCTTTGGGATCACCTCTTGAGGGTTTAGCTTTTGAGATTTTACAGTGCTTGGACCCACTCCAACTGTTTTTCTTTTTTCCTTACTACCCGACTGATCTTCACTACCCATCTCTCCTTGAGCATTTCCAGGCTTTGGTTTAGTTGATTGTGGAAATCTGTTGTTCTTTGTTGGTCTTTTTCTCGACTTGGCCTTGGTCTTATTCCTGACAATCCCGGAGGACCCTGCTACAAAAGAGCCAGGTCCATAAACCGTTGAATTGTCTTGGAATGGTTGAGACAAGGCAAGGAAACTACCTGAACTTTCCACTGAGAAGGAAGGATCCGCTTCCATCAACCATAATTTCTCCGGGACTGGGGAGAGCTGAGGTTGACCTTCTTTTGTCTTCATAACCAGCGAGCTTGAGGATTTTTCAGCTGTAGAGGAGCTCCCATAATTGAAAACTACTCCTTTGTCTTTGTTTATATTTTGGTGAAAAATTGGTAAGGGCTCCAACCTTAAAATTGACTTCTGAGCCAAAGGATCCATTTCAACTTCCCCCACTGAAGTTTTGACTTTATCAATCCTAAGCAGCTTTTCTTCTTCATTACAGACTCTCAAGTATTGTCTCATTCCTTCAAAAACCGATGGAGCTATTCTTGGTCTCCCCGTATTTGGATCTATTCCTACCTGATCTTCATTAAGAACTCCATACAAAGGATCAGATTCCTTCAGGACAGGAATCTTTTGAGGCTTCTCAAGAACAATACCCGCTCTTCTAGCATCTGCCAAGTCTTGTCTTTTCTTAATAAGCAAGGGGCACACATCTTTATCATGTGTCATTCTTTGACACTCGTAACACCTCTTCTGCACCCTTTCGTACTCGAAAAATACTGTTGCAGTACCACCCTTTGGGAGATTCACCGTTTTTGATCTTCTCAAAGGTCTTGAGACATCAAAGAGAATCTTCGCTCTAACGAACTCTTGAACCTGGGGTTTTTCAGTATCGAAAGCTACTTCTAAAACTTGATTAATCTGTTCTCCCAAAGCAGTAAGGGCCTTCTTAGTATAGAAATTGATAGGCAGGTTCCACATCTGAATCCAGATGGGCGTGAACTGCAGATAGTTATCTGGAGGTGACTCGTACCACCTATCCACCACTATAGTCCACTCGTTGAAAGTATGAACGCCTTTTTCAAGAACTTCAATCAAATCGTGTTCTGAATTGAAGAAAAATTGAAACCTCTCCTTTGAAAGCGCCACACCTCGAACTCTACCCAGCTTCTGCCACTTCCTAGGCATAGCTCGGATGAGTTGATCCATTGGCTGGCGATTTGGATTTAGAGTACGACCGACTAAACTCAACACGTTTCTTTCACAGGAAGAATACTCTGGTAAATCCGGCATATCAAAGGGCAGGTCTTCTTCCTCAATCGACATCGCCATCAAGGCTTTGTCCATCGCTGACGACATGGTTTTTTACTGTAACACCAAATAGATCTGAGATCTAAAAAACTGAAACTATCTTTCCGCTCTTTGTCTGAAAGCAAGAGTAACACCGAAGACTTTGAACGGAGGAACGACTGTTTTTAACCCGAAACACTCGAAATTATAATTCTTCAAGAGTGATGAATCTAAGAACAAACACTGAAAGCTGGAAAGATTCTCTGAGGGATGCGAAAAAGGATTAAACTGGATGAAACCAACTGAAGGAGGAAAGTTTTACCTCGGTCTAATCTCTATTTTAGCCTTAGTGGAAGACACTAAATTAGAAAGAGGGTCTTAAGCGAAAAAAGGACTGATTTTTCGTAGTCGACTAGTCGTTGTTATTTTTGGAAAAATAATGACCCTTTGCATTTGAAATAAACTAAATCCGCACTTTTTTGTTTGGTAAAATAAAACACCTAACAGTCACTATTTATTCACGTGGCAAGTTTAAAGAACTTTGATCGTGGTTTTACTATCTTCATGATGTTTCTGATCCCATCTACACCAATATAAATTCATCCATCATTGCTTAATTCCACTCCCCCTTAAACTCTAATCTAAATTATATATATATATATATATATATATATATATATATATATATCTCTCAAAAAAAACTAATCTAAGTACATGTATGAATGATGTTCTGATATTTCTCAAAGGAATTAATGATTGATCTATAAAATTCCACTCTATGGGACCATGCATTGTGTCTATATGTGTGTTTCTGTATGGTATGTATCTATAGATGCATATGAATATAAATGTGAAATCTGTATGGGTTAATTTTTTAGGTAAACCCCTTAACCAAAAAAAAGATTAAAGTGAACTGTTTTTTTTTTTGGTTTAATGTTAAAATTTATACCAAATAAAGAAAAGTTTACATTTTATAATGGAAACCTATAAACATACCGAACTGTAAAATAGAGAGAACAATAGAAAATGATACATGATACATCTTGAGCTTATGCCACACTTCAAGTGGACCAGAGATACAACGAAAGTAAAAATCAAGGAGATAGTAGTGAAGAGAAGGATCCTAGGACGAGAAGGAGATGAGTCGGTTACGCATGGTGCGATCGATAAGAATGAATTGTTATTTTGCACAAATTGAATTTCAATTAATTTTTAGGTCCAAACGTTTCGCAAGGCAAATAGTTAGAATGAAAGCTTTGCACACGCCCGAGAGGAATTAAGCTCTACATCTACTTAGATGGCAATAACACTACCAATTATGAGAGTCCAAAAAAAAAACAAACCAATTATTAGAATCCATTTTTTTCGCCAAACTCGTTTATCATAATTTATAAAAGTACAACACTTATTGGTGCGTCGCACATGCGTTTAGAATCTTATAATGATGAATGGATAATATAAATGAAGGGAACATATAAGGAGCATGATGATGCATGGCCAAAAAAAGGTTTAAGACAACTCAAAACACTATTTACTTTATTTAAATTAAAAGGGATACGAATATAACAAAATGTGCCCACGAGTTGAAATCATTACCCTTATATCCTT
>NC_025686.1:23267894-23313774 GCF_000633955.1 Camelina sativa | reverse complement strand
CGCACATGCGTTTAGAATCTTATAATGATGAATGGATAATATAAATGAAGGGAACATATAAGGAGCATGATGATGCATGGCCAAAAAAAGGTTTAAGACAACTCAAAACACTATTTACTTTATTTAAATTAAAAGGGATACGAATATAACAAAATGTGCCCACGAGTTGAAATCATTACCCTTATATCCTTTAAAAAACAATCTCGCCAATCCAGTTCCATTATTATTACAACTTATGCAGCTCATGGAATTTTATTGATTTTCTCGGTAATTTATTATTAAATTCTTTTTAGCACAACCTTTAATCACTTGTCGTTTTGGTCGTCGCTCATAGATTATTTTCTTAAATCATCATGAATAATTTCGCGACACGAAGTTAGAAAGAAAGAAAATGACAACCACACGTGCGTCTAGCACAGTTTTGCTGTCCGGCTGTAATGCTGTATGTCTTTTTACTTTTCTTACATAGTATAAAATTTCAGTCGATAATCCTAAAAAATTAGCCATGTGTTCGGAAGAAAGATTATGGTTAAAACAAATCATCCTAGAAAATAATAATAATAAGAAAAATAATAATATTTTTTTCTGTAACACACAGTGAGAACCTAATAAAAAAAATTGAACGAGGGTGTCAATGAACATGACATATAGTAATAATATGTATGATCAAATTGAACTAATTAACGATTCAGTATATAAGTTCCCACTGAGCAAGTGAGCATAACTATATATTTTGTATCCCTCCTAACTATACTCGTTCTTATCTTGTTATATTGCTTAAAATATTTCAGTTCCCTCAATAAATAACAGTAAAACATTCATAAAAGTAATGCAAATGTGTTTTTGCAGCGACAACAAGTTTACATGTGGCAAAAGAAGCAAACATAACGAAATCTTGAGGATATTCCATGTCTTGCTTTTTATTGTTTATTTAACGCGGCACAATGATTAATCACGAATCTACAATTGTATTTAATTGAAATTGACAAAATAGTTTATTGCATCCCTTTTTAATATTTTATAGGCACTTTTCGATAGCCGTAAGGAAGAAGATCTTATAGATTCTTTTGATGATGACCTAATTGTGACAAGGAAACATCATCTAGTAGGGATATTCATGAGAAATATTCTCCAACAAAAGAACATTAATATATATGCAAAGTGTTATAGATCCGACTGGTTTCTACAGTAACAAAATGATAAGATATTTTTATTTTATTTTTGTACACTTATAAAGAAGAATATGACAATAGCCATATAAGAAAAGGCGGATTGTATATGTTAACATGGATGGTTAGCATGATGATTAGCGGTTTAATCAACATAATCGATCAATAACAACAACAAAATGTATTATTCAATTTGAATAAGAAAACAATTTTTCAATATATATATATAGAAGAAAAACCTATGTTTGTTTGGTGAATTTAAAAAGACATCTGTAAATCATACATCTTTCAAATAGTTAGTAACCATGTTGTTCCAACTTATAATTTAAAAAAATATATATTTAAATGCTGCAGCCACTTCTTACATATGTTCGTTTTGATTGGTAACAGAATAAATTGTTCATGCACAAACCATCTCCAAAAGATACTGCAAGTTTAAGCCGATTAAGAAACTCATATTTATATATACTAAATAAAACTCCATACTGTACTTGAAATTTGTTTGGCTGTTTGCCGAAGTGTTTTCATTTTTAGGTTTAAGAAAATAAAACATTATTGAGCTGATGAATGGAATTCTCACAGGTTTCTTGATCTAAAGTACAGATATCTTCTAGTTAACATCATTAAAAAGACTTTCTTTGTATAGACTGCAAAGTTCAAGGCAATTTGAACTCCCATTAACTAGATAAAAAACTTAGCCAAGTTCTAATATAAAAAGTCTGATCAATCCGAAGGTTAGGATAACGACATGTCCCTGGGAAAATATGGTACATGGTGATCTAAGGCCAATCTCCAATCCCCATGATGATTATGGTACATGCTCATATAATTCTTTTTGCTAATTACAACTAATCACAGTTATGATGGGGATTATGGTGGTGGTGGTGGTGATGATGACACATTACAATATTATGTTAGTTATATTTATTATCGTTAATCAATTTATTAGTTTAATCTACAATATATATTAGTGGATATTAAGTGTTTATTTGAAAATAGTGATTAATTCTTTATAGACATGCATATATATATTTGATTACATCTAATTTGAATATCCAAACTGCATTACCTGGTTCATGAAAACCATTATACATTTTAAGGTTTGATGAGATGTGAAGGCTAATTTTTTTTTTCTTGACGCAGTGTATGAATATACTATACCGACTCTTATCAATGTAGTAATGTACAAAATGGACCGTGGAATATTTTTCCAAAACCATTTGACTAGCGAGCTAGATCGCGCCTGTTTAAACAGTTACAGCTAATATTGTTGTCTATTGAAAGTTGAAACCAGTGGTTTGTAAATTTAGAGTCTCACGTCATCTCTGTGATAATATTACAGAACTTATATGAGTTTAATTAGTATAGGAATATGTATGTAATAAGTTATTACATTAAAAGATACTAGTAGTCAATAGTATAAATATTAACTAATGGAGTACTTCAGTACACAAGAATAAATTTTGTTTCAAATAATTTAAAACGGGGTTAATTAAATATTACACAGAAGATACTCGCACAAAACAAAATAACTTACACAAAGAAAAAGAAAAAAACAAGAACCCGTCCAATACATGTGTCTACATGCGTGGCATTAGTGGCTATAAATATACAGCTACTACTACTCTTCATTGACACAAATCAAGCTTAAGTGTAAATTAAAACAAAACAAAAAAAAAAAGTTCTCAGAAGAAAAAAAAAATATGGCGAGTAACAGTTTTCGTTCGCAAATTCATCTTGGAGTAATAATAATTTTAATCATCATTACTCTTTTAACTCCGATCACAACCTACAACACATCACCACAACCATGGAATATTCTTTCCCATGACGACTTTGCCGGAAAGCTCACCACCGCCTCCTCCTCCATCGAATCAGCCGCAACAGATTTTGGCCACGTCACCAAAATCTTCCCATCCGCCGTCTTAAACCCTTCCTCCGTCGAGGACATCACTGATCTCCTAAAACTCTCTTATGACTCTCAACCCTCTTTCACTCTAGCTGCTCGTGGCCACGGACATAGCCACCGTGGCCAAGCCTCGGCTAAAGACGGAGTTGTGGTTAACATGCGGTCAATGGTAAACCGGGATCGAGGCATCAAGGTGTCTAGGACCGGTTTATATGCTGACGTGGACGCTGCTTGGCTTTGGATTGAGGTGTTGAACAAAACGTTGGAGTTAGGGTTAACGCCTGTTTCTTGGACGGATTATTTGTATTTAACGGTCGGTGGAACGTTATCTAACGCCGGAATCAGTGGACAGACGTTTCGGTACGGTCCACAGATCACTAATGTTCAAGAGATGGATGTTATTACAGGTACGTACCATGATTATCTTCACATAAAAATACAATAATAGTGATTTTTATTTTATTTTTTACTTCGTACGTTTCTGATTTTAAAAAAAAACTTCGTACGTTTTTTCGTCTTTTCATTTAGATTTTGTTTATGCTCTTTTGGTTATGCTCTTGTTTTGTTTGTATTGTTTGTCTCTTTTTACTTGTTTCTCGAACTTGGTTGATTGCTTTTCTTCTTTTCACACATCAATCTAATCACATATCTTTTTTTTTTGTCTAAGGTTATAAAAAAACTACAGACTAGGTAAAAAAATAGGTGGTTGTAATAAGGCTATTTCTTCTCTGAATGGTATGAATTTTCCTTAATAATATAAACATGCACATGTAAATGCAAAGGTCGATTTATCAGTAGAAGATTTTTTTTAGTGAAATTTTTTTTTCTTTTTTGATAAAGTCTTATATATTATGAAAATTTCCTTGAAACTAATTCTGATTTCTGCGAAATTTACATGGTCATATATTATGTAACGGTTCATAAAAACCCGATGAACAACAAAACAAAACTAAATCAACCAAATGGTCCCACGCGCATAATTTTACACGAGGTTTCTTGTGGCATAAGGACAAAACTCAAAAGTTCGTAAGTCATAACGTTTGGTCCTAACCAGGTGTAGGATTTTTAAGTAACAGTCAGTTTTCTTACTGTAGCTGTACCCATTATGTCCTGATGTCCACATATGTTGGTCTCAAGTGTAGTTAGCTTACGAAGACTTTCTAGTTCCGTTGTTTGGTTAGGAGATAACATAATTTAATGAGACCGACTTTAGCACTTTAGGCTCTATATGATGATGATACTTTTTATTTATATGTAACTCGTCGCATTGTTCTATATTATTCTTTGTAAACTCATATATAACGGTCCACATTTGTTGAATTTTTTTTGCTAAAATTTCCTAATTTGGGTCAATATATATTTTTGTATTATAGGAAAGGGAGAGAGTGCAACTTGTTCCAAAGATATGAACTCGGATCTTTTCTTCGCCGCGTTAGGAGGTTTGNGTGGTTGTAATAAGGCTATTTCGTCTCTTAATGGTATGAATTTTCCTTAATAATATAAACATGCACATGTTAATGCAAAGGTCGATTTATCAGTAGACGAATTTTTTAGAGAATTAGTTTACTCTTTTTTTTGATAAAGTCTTACATATTATGGAAATTTCGTTGAAACTAATTCTGATTTCTGCGAAATTTACATGGTCATATATTATGTAACGGTTCATAAAAACCCGATGAACAAGGAAACAAAACTAAATCAACCAAATGGTCCCACGCGCATAATTTTACACGAGGTTTCTTGGGGCATAAGGACAAAACTCAAAAGTTCATAACGTTTGGTCCTAACCAGGTGTAATGGATTTTTAAGTAACAGTCAGTTTTCTTACTATAGCTGTACCCATTATGTCCACATATGAATCCATTTACTACACTATTGGTCTCAAGTGTAGTTAGCTTACGAAGACTTTCTAGTTCCATTGTTTGGTTAGGAGATAACATAATTTAATGAGACAGACTTTAGCACTTTAGGCTATTTTATATATGATGATGATACTTTTTATTTATATATAACTCGTCGCATTGCTTTATATTATTCTTTGTAAACTCATATATAACGGTCCACATTTGTTGATTTTTTTGCTAAACTTTCCTAATTTGGGTCAAGATATACTTTTGTTTTATAGGAAAAGGAGAGATTGCAACTTGTTCCAAATATATGAACTCGGACCTTTTCTTCGCCGCGTTAGGAGGTTTGGGTCAATTTGGAATAATCACAAGAGCCCGGATTAAACTCGAAGTAGCTCCGAAAAGGGTATGCTTAAATTGTAAATTATGCAATAATTAAAGAAATTTTAATTAAGCTTATAACTGAACATACAGTATATGCATTTTTTTTGGTTTTTTGCAGGCCAAGTGGTTTAGGTTTCTATACATAGATTTCTCCGAATTCACAAGAGATCAAGAACGGTTGATATCAGAAACGGACGGTTTAGATTTCTTGGAAGGTTCCGTTATGCTGGACCGTGGCCCACCGGATAACTGGAGATCCACGTATTATCCACCGTCCGATCACTTGAGAATCGTCTCAATGGTCAAACGACGTCGTGTCATCTACTGCCTCGAAGTCGTCAAGTATTACGACGAAACGTCTCAATACACAGTCAACGAGGTCCGTACATAAATAATACAAGCATGAATCACATACATGTATAATTGGGAGATCTTTACGCAATAATTATAAGTATTAAATCTAATTATTTAAACCATGCAGGAAATGGAGGAGTTAGGCGAGAGTCTAAACTTTGTAAAAGGGTTTATGTACGAGAAAGATGTGACGTATATGGATTTCTTAAACCGGGTTCGAACCGGAGAGCTAAGCCTGAAATCCAAAGGCCAATGGGATGTTCCACATCCATGGCTCAATCTTTTCGTACCAAAATCTCAAATTTCAAAATTCGATCATGGTGTTTTTAAGGGTATTATCCTAAGAAATAACATCACTAGCGGTCCCGTTCTTGTTTATCCCATGAATCGCAACAAGTAAGTTTTGATATGAAGATTTTTTATATATTTCCACATTTCTATAAATCAGAAAATAAATTTAGTAACTAAATTTTGGGGTCTTTTCTCAGGTGGAATGATCGGATGTCAGCTGCTATACCTGAAGAAGATGTGTTTTATGCGGTCGGTTTTTTGCGATCCGCAGATTTTGACGATTGGGAGGCTTACGATAGAGAAAATATGGAAATACTGAAGTTTTGTGAGGATGCTAATATGAGGGTTATACAATATCTTCCTTATCATTCATCACAAGAAGGATGGGTTAGACATTTTGGTCCGAGGTGGAATATTTTCTTAGAGAGAAAGTACAAATATGATCCCAAGATGATATTATCCCCGGGACAAAACATATTTCAATAAATAATCTTGTGTTAGTGTTAGACGATAAGTCGATAATGAATTCTATTGTTAGCTAATCTTTCTCATCACTTTGTAAATATCTCTATTTAGTCCAAGCTTTTCTTTGTTAAATCAATTTTTGATAGAGATATGAACAGTGTAGTGTTTATACTACATTTTCCACGTGAACAAATTAAGAAAATTCAACCTATATATCGGTGGAAGATTTTGGCTATAATTAACAACATGAAATAAGAGCAAAATGTTAGTGTAAGAAAATGGAAATATTGATAGGAAAAAAGTGGAAATTGATAGGAAAGTAAAAGACATGGAGCCTGTTCGTTTGGTCGCTGCAAGTATCTGCGGCTGCGGCAACCGCATGTATCGTTGTTTGTTTGGTTGCCGCAGTGTTTGCGGCAAGACGCCGCGGCGAATGCTGATTTTAATTTTGGACGTCGATTAGTTGCGGCGATCAAAAATGTTGCGTTTGCCGCAGTCGTTGTCGCTGCCGCAGCTGCATGCGTCAACCAAACGAACACGGCCATGATCATGAGATGCGAAAGTAAGTCTCTAAATGTGAAAACTATCTTTTTTTCGTAAAGAAAATTTTGACATATACATATACAGTATATGATATACTACATTTGATTAAAGCAATAACAAATAATTATTATGTCTGAGAAATGTCCCCAAATCTTTTTGTTACAGTCTGCGGGAAAGAAGGAGACATCCACACTTCTTGCCACCTTTCTGTTTTTTTATTATTCGGCTTAATTTTAAAATTACTTCCTTTCTGTACTTTGAAGATCTTGGTCGAACAAAGTCCACGTATATATATTATGTTTTTCATTTTCCTTTAAGCGTCGGATGTTTATTTTGGTCTCAAATGTTTTCTATTTTTTTTAATTAAAAGGTCTTAACTGTGTCGTGTTAAGATTAATAATCACATATTGACATAACTTGTAGAATGTAATTATTTCCATCAATGCATCTCTTTGCTTGATTAATCAAAATTTAAATCCTTTTGCTTTTCAGGAAAAACGACATATTCCATAAAGATATTCTTCTGTTCACCTTCTTCTATTATAGTATAAATAATTTATAATATGATTAAATCAATTATAATATACATACATTTGAAAATATAATTTGTTATAAACTATTTCATTATATCAATTGTAAATAGAGGAAAAACGACAAAAACGTCGTGAAAAGTGGGTATCATATGATGAAAGTTGCAGCCGTTAGCTTTCTGATCCGTAGGAATCTCCAACCTAATTTTTAATATAATAAAATGTATATCAATTTATAAAGACATATACAAATTAAACTTTATATTATTATCTAAAAAAGTTGAAGCATTTGCTATCTACCATTATTTTATAGTGCAAAATCTCTTCTTCTTTTTTTTGTTTTCTTACAAAATCTCATTGCATCATTACTAAAAATACGATCATGAGATTCCCTTGTATATCTTATCCTTTTTCGTGTAATTACATCCCAAATTTTCTAGTATAATTTTTATATATCAATTAAAATAAAAGTAATAGGCGCGACTTAGGAAATTTATCATGGGCCTCGTATATACAGCCCAAATATCAAACGTAGAGCTCTGGGCCTCGGAGTACACTACGTGCTGGTTTTCTCAATATTAACGACATGTTGTTCGTTATCATGAATGTAGAAAACGAAAGAATAAGCAAAGCAAGTGGCAAATTGTCAATGTCATAGACTCGCATAGTTATGGTGAATGTTTTATATATTTCGTAATAATTTATAATTTAAGAGCTTATATATTATGGTGAATGTTTTTTTTTTTTTTTTTAAAAAAGGGGTTATATATTTTTTTAATTATTATTATGGTGAATGTTCCAAATTCGACTAAGATAAAGTAACTCCCACCGTCGAATGTGTAATCATTTTTATGTTTATCTACAATGTAGTATTTAATTAGTTAATTGATCCGTAAAACCAGTTATTAATTTACGAAACTACATGCAGGTCGTGAATAATGCAAAGTAATTATTTTTGGCGAAAAAAAATTATGAAGCTATTGGTTCATGTCGGTGTGTCAAAACTCAAAAGTCCAAAGTGCATCTGTGCATGAGATTAACGGATCTTGTCGATGTGAACTTCTTGACATTGTGAATAACGAAACTTGGATTTTAATTTACTCGTTAAGCAGAACGAAACGTGCATTTAATTTACTCGGTAAGAAAGATTCTCTACATTTTAATTTTAGGAAATTGATTGATACAACTTGGCCAAACCATTTTTTGTGGTGGTACACAATCTAAATGTGTACTATAGAATTATTCGTCTAACCAAATGTGGTTGTGATAACGTTCCATCAGTTTTGTTTTTTGTTTTTTCCTTATGTACACATGATTAGTCTAGAAATTGCAAATGATATGAACCACAATTAGAGATGTCAAACGGGCCGGCCCGCGTCCATCTGGGCCGTCCGCGGCGGGCAGTTTCAATTTTTTGGACCGCGACGGGCCGGCCCGCTAAACCCGCAGACATAAAAGATATGTCCAAGCCCGCCCCGCTAAGCCCAGCGGGTTAACGGGCCAGCCCGCGGGCCTAAATAATATATTATCAAAATAAAATAAAATTAATAAATTATAATTTAAAAAATAATTTTAAATAAAATTAATGTTTATATTGATTATTTATAGATGTTTTAATTTTTTATATTAAATTTATTTGTATTGTCACATAATTTTAAAATATATATGTTTAAAATAATATAAAAATAGTTATATATCTATATTAAATATTCATTTTTATTTAATAATTAAAGACCACGGGCCGACCCGCCAACCCGCAGACATAACCCGCTATAACCCGCAATCCGCTTGGGTTAGGCCCGTAAGGCCTGCTTTTTAATGGGTTTAATATTTAGTATCCATACCCGCCCCGCAAAAGTACTATTTGGGCTAGGCCCGCGGGCATGGAACCCGCTTGACACCTCTAACCACAATATAAGTCCAATTACTTGCTCATGACTCGTTTATGGTCCCAACATACGAATCAAATCATTTTTTTTTGGGTTGAGTGACATACTTTTCCATGTTTTATTTGACAGATAAATAACTTTCTCATGTAATAATAGAAAACAAAATCAGAACTGTCTTGTGTTGTTTTCTATCGGATTCGATATTGAGAGAAGCCTAACCTGTGAGTGAGAAAGTGTTTTATTTTCAAAGTTTAAATTTATAAAAATAAATAATACTTTAATAGTCATCGTCTTTTTATTCAAAAACAATATCTGGCTTTTGCTGGATACATTAGAATTAAAAATGGCATACCTTACCTAGCTTACCTTATCAACAGTTACCATATAGTTGATGATACTTGAGAAAAACAACAGTTGGTGGTTATATAGTTCTAGAAGCTTATGATTTCTGCTAGATATTATATTGGATAGGATTGAATATATTGTGTAGGACACATAATGTTATACTAGTACTAATTCAGAAAGATAGTTCTAGAGGCGATGTAACAAGGAATATTAGAACAATTATTATATATATAATCTGAAAAGGATGAGAATGGCAAAGGAACGACATAAAAATCACATGATTATACCTTTTTTGGTAATAGTAAAGATTCTTCAAAAATAGACAATTAGTTATAGAATTCTTTTTTTTTTCTTTCAATGGTTTGATAAATTACCAGTACTTATAAAGAATTAAAGAAACTCATGACGTCGTTTTTGGCCACTCTCATTAATTGATTAATTAAGAGACAAATAGAAACAAAACTTTTCTTGAAATTTTCACAAAGCTACTATAGCAACAAATGAATTATCAAAGCTAATAACCTTATATATTATCTGTATAGTTAAACAGATTGAATATCCTGTAAATTCAAAACATCTAGATTCACTTCCGAGTTTCTAACTATTACTATCCATATATCCGTTATTTTCAAATATTCTTTATAAATTATTATTACACACACACTTAACTCTCTCAATCCATAAAATTTAAATAATTATAATATTTTAAAATTTTAAAGTAGCATATTAGGTAATTATTCAAAAATCATATATGAAGAAAATTTTAAAATCTATTAGCTATCTAAATTTTTTGAAGTGTATAACACAAAATTTTGATAATTATTTTACCACTAACCTTAGCATAATGATATAATGTACTAGTTTTTAATTTTTGATGATTATTTTTAATTTTTGAATTTAAAATTTACTAGTTTTGGTAACTAAATAATTTTTTTGTCTTTATTAAGTTAAAACAACATATACTTAAATTTATGAGAAGGGTTTGTAATATAATAAGATCAAAACAAAATAATTGAATTTGCCATCCTCTCTTGACCGTGTTTCAAAACTTCGATACATTTGACTTTGACTCTCTCTTTGTAAGACATCTCTCTCTATCTCTCTCTTTTGGCTGCTTCTTCTCTCTACTTTTCTCCACTTTAATATTTTCTTTCTTTTGTTTGAATAGAAAATTAATAATGAAACGAATAATTTTCCCTCCCTCCCTCCACCCCTCTCTCTCATTATCACAGAACTAAGCAATGAAGCTCTAATTATCTCTTCTTCTTCTTCAATTCTCAAAATCTTCAATTTGTGTGATATGGACGCATTCTTCTTAATGGATGATTCGAATACACGGAAACAGTTAATCGCGTCTCTAGCTCATGCTTTCGGATGCGTTTATGTTTGTCTATGGTCTTATTATTTTCCACGGCCTTCTAAGTAATAATCATATCTTCTTCATTCTCAATCTTTACATATATTACACATGACACATTTATACACATAACACATTTATGTTCATTATATATATAATGTATAGATGTTTTTTTTAGTAAACATGATGCATTTGATTTTGTGTTGCACAGCTATTTGATATCAATGGATGCATTTTACAATGAAGCTTCTCAAGAACCACCTTCTTCTTCTTCTTCTTCTTCTTCTCGAAGTTTAGCTAGAAGCTTGCTCCTTGAGTATCGCCAATCTCTTATCCCTCTCCATAATGGGTATAAAATTGTCATCAATTCAAGTCATTAATGTATATGTATGCACATGAAGTGTTTACGTTCGTGAATATACGTACGTACATGATTAATTATAGTATATAATTTTAAAAATAAAATATGTACATGTCAGGCATGTACCAAGCATGGCGTTCATGAACAATCTTCCATACGTAGAGATTCGACAACAAGAAATTCAAAGGCTTCCTTATAACGACGCACAACGTCTCTTCTATCAGGTCATTATTATTGCAATGATCAATTAGGATTATTGTAATTATGAATTCACTAATAACCAATTCTTCATCTCGTTTCATAATTGGTCGCGTGCAGGAAGCCAAGATTCAGGTACACTATTTCATTTTCACAATATTTCAACAAAATGTAACTAATATATACATGTAAATTTAATGTTGTAAAAATGTGTATTATGATCAGACGGTGATATTCATGGGTTGCCGTAGCGGCGAGATCGAACTCGGAATGACGTATGATGCTGCAAATGTATGAATCTTTTTTTTTGTTTTTTTCTAATAACACCATACACATTTATTAATTACTTGAATTAATATTTTTAATGTCTCTCTCACTAATCTTTATATAATAAAGTCGCATTGACTCGACTCAACGACAGATGAAAATAGAAGAAAGTCTTCGAGAATGGTTCCCTGAAGATTTCAATAGAAACTCTTCTCCGATAAACTCCGACTATCTCCGGCCACCGCGTCATCCATCTACATCTTCTTCTTCTCTTAGTCCCAACAACGTCTCCGAATATTCCTCTCTTTTATTCCCACTCATCCCTAAACCTTCAACGACGACTGACGCGGTTAACGCTCCGGTACATCAACTGCTAGCTCCGATCAATATGATCCACCAACAACTACAACAACAAGAGCCTTTGTTCCGTAACCGTGAACGTGAGGAAGAAGCAATGACGCAAGCTATCTTAGCGGTTTTACGGGGGTCGTCAAGTCCTCCGTCTACTTCTTCCTCACCGCTACGTAAAGGAAGAGCCACCGCTTTTAAAAGATATTACTGCATGATTAGTGGCGGAGGTAGAGTGCCGCCGCCTAGTATGCGGAAGCAAAGCATGATGAAAAGAGCGATTACGTTTTACAATAGGCTTAACATTCAACGGAGAGAGCGTTTTGTTAGGGAAAACGCTACTATGGCCGGAGATGGAAGCGGTGGAAGTGGCGGGGCTGGACGTTCGCCATCCACGACGCAGTTGCATCATATGATATCGGAGAGGAAACGGCGAGAGAAGCTTAATGAGAGCTTTCAAGCATTGAGATCTCTCCTTCCTCCGGGAACTAAGGTATGTGACATGTCATTTTTTTCATAAATTTTATATGTTGTTTATGCTATAAACACTTTGGCCATGATTAATTATTGTTTCTGTTCAATTTACAGTTATCATTAATATCTTAAAACTTTTTTTTTAAGGATATTACATATGCTAATATAAGATTTGACCATGATATATATAGTGGAGCTAATGTTATGAGTAAATATATGTGAACAGAAAGATAAAGCATCGGTCCTCACCATTGCAAGAGAGCAACTATCTTCTTTGCAAGGCGAGATTTCAAAACTCCTAAAGAGAAATCGGGAGCTAGAGGCGAAGCTAGCCGGAGAAAGAGAGATTGGAAATGATTTACAACCCGATGAGAGGTTTAACATTTGTATAAGACATATACCGGAATCAACATCTAGAGAGAGGATGTTGGATCTAAGAGTCGTTCTAAGAGAAGACATCATTAGTGTTGACGATTTGATGATAAGGCTTCTCGAATTCTTGAAGCAAATCAACAATGTGAGCTTAGTATCAATCGAAGCTCGAAGTCGAGCTAGAGATAGTTCGGTTGTTCTTGTGAGCTTAAGGCTCAAGATTGAGGTAAAGTAACATCTTAATTCATTTTATCAATTTGGTTTCTGTTAAGGTAATACATTATTTGAGATTTTACTCTTTTTATAATTCCAAATGAATTGATTTGATAAAGTATAGATTAATTTATTTGATACGATAAGTAGATAATCACTGGTCTGGTCTTGACTAAAAAAAAGTTTTAGTCATCGGAATAAAAGAACCTCAAAGTTTTTGGAATTATTTATTATATTGTAGGGTGAATGGGACGAATCAGCCTTCCAGGAAGCAGTCAGAAGGGTTGTTGCTGACTTGGCTCACTGACAACAAGTTTGATTATTTCCTAATACTCTATAACTATATATTTTAATTTTATAGTCTTTTCCACACTTACAATTTACAAATTAGGTTTTAATTTATTTTTTAAAAATTATTTCTATCTTTCTGTCGATTTTTTTTTCAGCCTTCGTCGCTATTTTGTGAATAAAGTCATTACCATAAATTTGTAACAGGTAATAATTAGTATCTTCATTTGTAATAGGTAATAATTAGTATTTTGGGACATCATCTCTATATACGATTGATGTTTTTTGTTTTGTTTCTTTTAATTAACAATTCGTGTATTAGTTTAAATTCTTTAACTTTTTATGATTAATGGGTCGAGTCACAAATTGTACTTCTCCATACTACTTCAAGTTGTAGTTGATATTAATGTATTAATCTCTCGATCCAAGTCATCCTTCTAAAATATAAAAATATGAAAAGTTTGTGTCACGATCTATATAATCTTTCCTATGTTCTTGTGGCTGATATCAAATTTCTTTTGTCGCCCAAATTGACTGAACTTTTCTTGCTAAATGGAAAAAAACAAACGACAAGGACATATATATATATAGAGATAAAAAGAAAAAGAAGACATACCGATATCGATGGGGGTTTTCGCCAAACAATGTTTTTGATGATAGTTACATAAACTAAGACCAAAGTTTACAAAAGGAAAACATAGTTTCTTTATACAATAATGGTTAGATAACGCACGTTATTAGATACTATCCGATCTATGATTTGATTAGTACGTATGAATAGGAAATATTATTCGTCAAAGCTATATATAATTGTCAAAAAGGAAACCAGTGTGGGTGTAAGTGTCACAAAACAAAAAGTTGGGGCAGTCTGCAGAATATTCAGAACTTAAAGATTTGGATTTGGAGGACGGCAGTTTTGACCCAATGAAGATTAAGATTGAGGTTGAGAAAGAACCTTCTAGGCAAAACCTTTTCCCTCGTAAAGCAACTTTTTATATTAAACATTTTTATGACATTAAAATAGTAACAACTGTTTTTTTTAACTTAGCTACTTAAGGCTATTATATTAACATTTTTATGATATTGTATATTGAGAAAGTCTTACTATACACTATTACACTAAACACGTGAAACTTTGAAGATTATGCTTCTAGATACTTAATGATGAAAAGAATATTGACTACTTGTTATGGAAAAAAGTGAGCTCAAAAGCTTAGTTAAATGTTATTTTTTTGTTAAAGAAAGAAGTTAAAATGTCTGGAAACATTGTATAAACTATATCGCTTTCAACGTTATGAATCCACTCACTCTAGACACTAATATAGTGTGTAACTGTATCTACGTAGTTTTTTTACATCGCAATCGCTCAAAACCAAAAGTCCCAACCCAACCCCATATACATTTGCCAAAATGGAATGATTTGATTATTTAATTTTCAAATGTTAAGTAGTTGAACTTTCTCAATTGTTTCAGTCATTTTTCGGTAGGTTGTGTCTTCTGAGGGAACATAACTTTATAGACTAGTATTATTAGATAAAAACCCTACATGCCTTAATTTTTTTGGTTAATTCGTGCTATTAAAACAGTAATCATATAAATTTACAAGCCATCATATTTAAAGATCCCCCTTTGATTTTTACGTCTACTATTAAAATTATTAAATCACCCAATTAGTTGATTTATTAACGAGAAGAAACGACGACACTCACTAATGCTAAGAGTCACGTTGTGTAATTAATTTGACTCTTGACCATATTGAATACTGTCAATTGACCCATTGAAAAAACTATCTAATACTACTATAGTAGTATAAACTTTTCTTCCCGTTCTTTTATACATTTAAGAATCCAGAAAATACTTAATGGACATCGTTTTCAAAACATGTCATGAAAAATCAAAAATATTAACGCTTCAATTGAAAGAAAGGTTTTTTGAAACCAAAAGAGGCTTAATTCAAGTGGTAAAAGGATATAATTGACGAACACACCAAGGTTTAACTTAGTGATTTCAAAAAGAAAAAGAAAAAAAAAACAAAACACAAAAAAAGATACCAAAAATAGTTTGATCACATCTCCTCATGAGAAACTCACTCTTTGCCTACAGCGAAACTCCTACGAGCGGTCCTCAAAACAATTTGCCTTACATGGTTGCAAAAATCCAAAAAACTAAGCCATGAAACTTCTTCACTCAACCCAAAACATTTTTCCTTTTTTTTTCTTTTTCCAATCTTCGTTTCAACTCATCGATGTTGTTTACTGTTGCTTGCACTCAGGAGGCCTCTCTCCTTGTTGCCCATCGTTAAGTTGAGGTCTTCCTCCTTTCTGCAATTTGATTTTGTAGAGAATATATGAAGTTATCTCATTTTCACAAACATGACTCACTGATTTACAGTTTACCAGATTTAGTATAAAGCTTATACATATGCAAGCGAATGATTCTGTCTACTTATAGTTCAGCTTTAGTCATACAAGTGTTCAAGTTTCTATGATAAACAGATTCCTGCATAATGAGCTTGATCAGTTCACTTGAGCTATCTTCTAATTCACTCGAGCCTAAAAATGTCAATAATTTATGTCTGTTCTATGATTCATTGGTGTCAGATTACTTAACAGAAACTATATATTTATTTAAATCACACAAATACTATAAGAAGGGAGGAAAGTGGCTATGTACCTTGTGTAAGACTGATGGCTGCATAAACATTTAACATAATTTCAAAAAATTAGTAACCAACCGACCTCAAAAAGGTAATTCCATGAGAAGAAGATATATAAAAAAGAGAAATTCAGTACAGTACCTTCTTTTTGGTCTTGCTTACTTCTTCCTCCTCATCTTCGTCGTCTTCTTCTTCATCATCCTCATCATCTTCTTCATCCTCATCTTCGTCTTCATCAATATCCTCTTCATCGTCATTGTCTATCTCAAACTCCTCTCCCTCAATAGCCTCACCAGTGAACCATGAGACAGCATGAGGTATAATCTTCTCCCGGATTGTAGAACTGCAGTAAGCAAGGAATAATTTAATCAGATATTAAGAAATGTATAACTTCACAATAAAAGATGCTAGCTGACGCTTTTATGCAGTTGGTAAAAAGATAAACGGAAAAGTATTAGATTGACAGAGTTTATATTCAAGAAGACGAACCCAATGTCATAGTCTTGTTCCATCAGATTCTGAAGTTCCTCAGCCTGCACCAAGAACATCAAGCTTTAGAACAAATTTTGATCAAACATAGTCAAAACAATGCATGTTTTGGAACCAAATGATATCATACTCTGTCCTCATCAATGTCTTCGTCATCATCAGGAACTTGAGGAGGGTTGAAGAAGTTGAAGAAGCTTTCACAATCTTCAGTCTTGGTGATTGGCTTGGCATTCTTCGCACCTTTCTTAGGCTTCTTCTTAAGAATCTTCTGAGTTAAGCATTTTCCAGGATACCAATCAATCTCTGTCCTGAGAGAGAGAACACAGAAACAATAGCATAGGTCAGCACAAAATTACGCTGTTCTTGGAAGCATCTCAGAACGAAACATGCTATGGAGCAATAGAAGAAAGTATCAACAAATTACCCAATAGCCTTCTCAAGCAGAGGCTCATCTTCATCGATCATATGATATGCCTTTGTTAATAGGGTGTTTTTGAAGTAAGGATTCTGGTCGAAGAAAAACTCAAGTTTGAATCCCTTTGGTTCTTCAATCTTGCACCACTTAATATCTTTAAGATATATAAGGGCTCCTTCATCACGCTCAGTGATCTGATATCAAAGGAAATTAAAACTATTGGTCATTTTCCATGGATATGATTACGTAAGTCTAAATGAACAACCATAGCTGCAACACCAACCTCCTCAGATATAACATCGTTGTTTTTCAGGGCGGTCAACCAGAAACTAGGGACTCCTTTCTCTGCAATCCAACACGGTGAAATAAGCAAATTGTTTTTGAAGAATGATTACAATTCACAAAGGCAAAGAGAGAGAGGGAGAGAGAAACTACCTTCTGCAGTTTTGTCGTCTCCTTGGTCCATCTTAGTATCCTCTGGAGCCCCTTCAACGTCAGTAGCTCCATTCACAATATCATAACGCTGCACATTCCATGTGTCAAAGAAAGATTCAAGAGAAAACCAAAAGTACATAGCCAAAGCAGATTAAGGAAATTATCATCTGGATTAAATGGTTTCTGCTTGAGATAAAGTAACCACATTCTAAAGAGAAAGTTACAACCAAATTACCTTGGTATACAAAGGCTGATATAACTTTTGATACTTGGCTTCAAGAGCAGCTCTTTCCTCTCGGAACTTTGACTCTATTTCATCATGTTTGCCCTAAAAACACGAAAGAATTCTCATCAGATAAATCATCAAAGGGATGATTCATCACTCTTGACTACACAATACTTCTCATATAATCCAAAGCATACAAATATACATTCAACATCACATTCACAAGATACCATATCAATCCACATTCCTAAACATGAGAATGGAGATTAAAACATGTATCAAAAGATTCACTAAAGAGGTTACTAAATAAGTAAGGATTATAGGCATAAACAATCAACAGCAAACATACAGCATGTGAAATGCTAACTGCACCGGGAGGATAGCACTATAGAAATACAAGAATACCATTTGAGCTTTGATCATTTCTATACCAATGAGGAAAAATTTCAAGCCTATAAAAAAAAGATGAAATTTGAAGCCTACACAAGATTTTTTCATATAATCAGAAGCATACAACTACCACATTCACAAGATACCATATCAATCCACATTCCTAAACATGAGAATGGAGATTTGCCGAACCTGAATCTCCCGCAAGACCTCAACACGTCTTCTGATTTTAGGAGTCAGATTCTCGAGTACATCGGAATGCTGTCCAGCTAGATTCTGCAGCTTGTTCTGTTAAAAAAATCAAAACACATAACAACAATTACAAACAAATCACCACAGAAACTATAGAGCACGAAGCTAATTCTCTCCTAAACACTCGAACACAAACCCCAAAAATCGCTTATTCTTCTTCAACTACAGATAAAGAGATAGAGAAACTCACCTTGAGAGCGTTAACAAGACCTGCTCGATCCTCATCTTTAAGAGCTGCAAAAAAAAAACAAAAAAAACAGCAAAAATAGATAAGCTTCTAACACTTTTGAAGCACAATGAGAAAAAACAAAATCTGGAGAGATATAGTAATTAATTACCAGCAGTGAGATCGCTGACATTGAAATTGTCCTTATCGTTGCTCATTTTTTCAGAGATCAAAAATTGAAAAAGACTTGAGAGAAGAAAGACGATTTGATCGAGACAGACGGTGGTGGTGGTGGAGAGATTGAGGAAGAAGAAGGAAGACTTGTTGAGGGTTTTTGTGAAGAAGAGTGGTGGCGACTATACGCTAAACGTGGCTCCCTCCTTTATACCATCATAAACCTAACAACTGCCATTTTTTTTCTTTTCTTTTTTTAATTTCCCTCGCTGGCAATTTTTATTTTATTTTAACTTTTCTTATTATTTCTTTCATATTTATTGCATAAAGATATTTTAATATTCATCGAATATCCTGACCCAAAAAGGATTTATTCATCAAATATGATGACATGTTTCAATATCGATAAAATATGAAATTTAACGATCAAAAGATAGGGTAAAATTCAATAAATCCCAAATGCAAAATATGTGCCGGTTTTAGTTAAAAAGGCTTCTAAACACTTTTGCCGTTTATTGCCAAAACAAAGGAACAAGCTTTTTAGTATAAAGTGCATGACACATAGATATGATCAACCGGCAACAAAGTGAGAACTTAAAAGCTACAACGATGAAAGGCTAATGAATCAATCATGCACTCTTGTCTTCCTCTTCCTTAGGCTGGTTATCATTAACTGTTTTGTTATTATTCTCTGTATCCACATAGCGACCAGTCATTGGATCAACAGGGCGAGTGTCTCTTGGTCCACCTTTACGTCCCATAGCTACCATTGGAGGAGGAGGAAGTAAACCTGATCTGAAAAGGAGACGCTGAACCGGGTCTGATGGCTGAGCACCAACAGATAACCAGTACCTGTACAGAAAAAGTTACACAAAAATGTCTCCATTAATCAAAAAAATCTACACGCATCATTTGTTGAAACTACACACTCAGAACAGGAAATTTGATTGGTAAGCGCAGGTTCTAAGTAATTTTGGCATGTGTTCTGTTACTATCCGGACATCATAAACTTATATCTTTCAGATGATTCTGAAACTACCTAACTATAGACTTATGCAGAAGAGGTTGTATATAGTGAATGTACAGGAATGTATACGAATAGAAAATCAACAGGTTCTTCAACTCACAGTAATAGTAAACAATTGCAGAACTCAGAAGAAGAAGTTATACACTAAAACGTGCTAATAAATTGCCACAAAAGATTTGAAGTTTCCTTCTTCTTCAAATTTGTGATTGACTGGAATTCAATTAAGTACAAAATTGCTTCAACTAGCGGTTGAGAAAGTGATCCCACAGCAACCACGGGTAACATGTACATATTCATTCACCTTTCGATAGCATAAAAAATAACAGTCAAGACTGAACTCAGCTTAGTACTAATAGATTTTGAGAGACAGGTAACTATAGCATAACGTTGACTATATAACAATGCACTAAGATTTCTAGAGGCAGCTAAGCTAAGCTAACCCTTGACTGATAATATCTACAGCTAACTATGATATAACGTTTGATTACATAACAATGTACTAATATTTCTAGAGGCAGCTAAGGTAAGGTAACCCTTGACTGATAATATCTAGAGCTAACTTTAGCAATTGACCAAAACACTTCAACTGCAAACAATACCTTATTAAATCATCTACTGAAGCATTCATAAACCTCTTTCTGGGTAAACTTAACCACAAAACTACTTAATTTCATCGAAAAAAGCATAAGAAACTGGAGAAGAAAACGTACTTAATTCGATCGAACTTCAGACCCATTCTCTTACCACCGTCCTGGCCTGCACACACAAACCGAGAGATGCTTAGGGATATTAAAAAAACCAACTTTAGACTAAGAAAGAATACATTGTTGATTTTGTTAATTCACCTGGCAAAGGATTGAAGTAACCCAAGACCTCAAGATGCTTCCCGTCTCTTGGGGATCTGCTATCTGCGGCCATCACCCGAAAAAATGGCCGATTTTTGCATCCGAATCTCGATAATCTGATCCTTACAACCATATTTCTCCTCCCTTTTTGCTAGAGAAAAGACCACAAATGATCAAATCAAAGAGAGAGTGTGAGATTTCAATTTTCGGATTCGAAAAACTCCTGAATCGATAAATCTTTTAGGGTTTGGGTCCTCAATACGACACCGTTTGTGAGCAGAGTTGTTTTGGGCTTAAATGAAATCACGAATCTACTGGGCCTTAAGGTTCCGTCGTATGACGCCGTTTAAAGACGTTTCCCTTTTACGAATCAAAAAGCCAAAATTTTCACGGCGCGCTGTTAAATAATCAGAGACGGTGTTTGTTTCCATCGTCAAAGACTTATGAATCGTCCACCGCCACAAAACGGCCTTTTCCTCCGGCGAACGGCGAGTCTAAAGTGACCGTATCGTCACCGTTTTTAGATTATTCACCGGAGGAGACAATGGAATCTTCCGTCGCTACGTTTCCTAACCGACGCAAGCATCTGCCGAATCGGACTTATCGCTCTTTGATTCATCATCTCTGCTCGAGTTTCGATCGGGAGCCTCGAGTTTCTCTTGCCACACCGGCCGTTCTTCAGGAGCTGGTCTTAAGAACTGGTGAGTTTTTTCGATTGTTCTTAGGAAGGTTACTTCATCTCCTAATAGTAAAAAATTCGAAGTTCTTCAGTTGCTTGATTTTGCCAGAAACTATCAATCTGAATCTCAATGTAGTGTAGTTTGAATAGTATGATCCTAACTTCTGATGCTATTTTGTGTTTTTATTTACTAAGATATTTCTCAAGCGTCTCCTGGAGAAACTTGCAAACCGCCGGAGAATTCACCAGTGGTGGAACCAAGATCTAATGGCGTGTCTGATGAGTCAAGAGGTGAGAAGGTGGAAACAATTTCACAGGAAAAAATTTTGATGCTTGGAGATGTTTTCGATGGAATTGACTTACAAGATGCAACTGTTAGTAGTAGACACAAAGATTTTTTCGATGACTTTGAGCTTATGATAAATGGAAGCCAAGGCTTTGTTCCAGAAAGTTGTGTGAATATCTTTGAGGCATTAGATGTGAATGACTATAATGGTGATGGTATAGTTGCGTCACTTGATGATATCTCGAAACAACCACTTGATATTGTTGAAAATGTGGTGGAGAAGCCTGATATTGCCACTGAAGTTCAAGTAGAACCAGTTGAAAGTGATAAAAAGGCAGAGGAGGTTCCTAAACCAGCTGAAGTTATAAGTTCTGGAGTTTTGGAAGCTTGTAATGAAATAGTTCAAAGAGAGATGGAATTGGAGAAACCTGTTGATGACAGTACTCAGGTTTTGGTTGATTCCGTGCCTGTGTTTGTTGAAGATGATGATGTAGAAGAAGGAGAGATATCTGGGGATGAGAATGATGATATGCTTGTAGGAGATGATGAACCAGTCGTAAGGCTTGAAGAGTCTCATGTCTCAGAAGAAGTGATTGGTAACAGCCATCTCACAAGTTATGAGAGTTTTGAAAAAAAGCTGGTTGTTGAGGTATCGAATGTAGATAATCGAGCCAAGAAGTGTGATCAAATTTTCAGTGATGAAGCAAAGGTATCCAAATATAAAAGAACGGAGTGTTATGTTGCTTAGGTGTTTATAAAATCTGATTTGTATTTAACTTCTTATCTGCAGAACAATCCTGGAACCTCCATTAAAAAAAGGTCTGCGCCTTCTAAAGACGCAAAAGCTAGAAAGAGGGTAATGTACTTTATGCTTTTCTTTGACATTTCATTGGCATATCTTGCAGTCAGTTTTTTTTGTGTGTGTGTGGATTAAGATGTTTACTTATTGATACGCTATTTCATGCAGGCAAAAGATAGGAAGAAAAGAGCTCAAGAGCGTATAGCCCTTGGCGTGAAAAAGCTGAAACTTAAACCAGTAGCTCCAAAACCCAAGCCTATAAAATATTGTCGACACTATATCAAGGGACGGTGCCATGAGGTATGCACAATGGTTTTGGTTTCTGCATGTCTTTGGAATCTAAAATATTGTTTGTGTGTCGCTGATGGCAATTGTTTTTCTTCCTTTGTAGGGAGATAAATGCAAATTTTCACATGATATAATCCCGGAAACCAAATCTTCGGTAAGATTACTGTTTTCAAGATATATACTTATCTTTTGAACTGTAATACAGCAGCAATCATTTAGACAAAAAAGTGGAATCTCATACTCACGTCTACTTGTTGTTTCAGCCTTGCTGCTACTTTGCAACCCAGTCATGCATGAAAGGAGATGATTGTCCGTACGATCATGATCTCTCCAAATACCCATGCAATAATTTTATTACCAAAGGTTTCTGCCACAGGGGTGATAGTTGTTTATTTTCGCACAAGGTATAAACTAGTCTCGATCTTCTCATGCATGACACTTCTTTTGAGTCTGATTATCTATTGATCGTTTGATCCTTATTTACGAATCTTCGCTTTACAGGGTACTCCACAATCTGCTTCAGACACATCGAATGTCAATGTAACAGCGTCATCGAATGTCAATGTAACAGCGTCATCAACTAACATCGCTGCAGCGTCTTTCTCGCCTCAGAAAACAAATAAACAATCTGTAAGAGAAGCCATAGCCAGAATACCGGCGATCCAAGCAAGAGTTTCAAGCTCTGTTGCGTTTTTGAAGCCTTTGGGTCAATCTAACCAACGAAACTCATCTGATGCATCATCTTCTAAGATCAACGAACATGCAAAACCACCACAGGTTCCTCCTTTGAGAAAACCATCCGTTGCTCCGAAGGGTATGAGTTTTCTCTCTTCAGACAGTACGGTGAAACCATCTCCTGCGTCCAAGCCAAACACAGACAACTCTGATAATCAGACATTGAAGCAGTCACAACAGGGAAGCTTTCTTCCTGTGGTGCCTCCAAAAGGAATCAGTTTTTTATCTGTGAATCGAGAGCCTCAAGAACCAGCAAGTAGTAGAAATCTCAAGACAACGCCCAACTCACACATTCAAAGTTCTCTACACTCAGCCATGAAACTCGCTGCAGAATTTGAATCCGCCAAAGTTGAAAGACGCAGCAATGAGCCTGTAGAAGCTATAAATAAGGGTGATGGTAAAGTTAACACGTCTGTAACCAGAAACTCAGGGAACGTATCCTCTCAGATTCTTGAGTTCTTGTCGAGCTTCAGTCACGGCAAAAACTGATCTTTTATTTTGGTTTTTGAGATAACAGATATACTTCATGTAGATGTGAAATAGAGCATCAATATATAAAGCTTTGATCTAACAAATACTCCCTCGGTTTCATCATAATATAGGTGGATGTTTAGGTGGATGTTTAGAGAAATATTTTTGTTTTAAGTTTTCAAGTTTTTAATGCAACTTTTACATTAATTTTATATTTTTTTTTGTTGTGCAGTCTTCATTATGATTGGTTAAACTTTTTTAAAGCAATTATTTTTTAATATGTCTAAAATATCATATATCTTGAAAAGCTCACAATTTCCTAAATTAAAGCTCACAATTACTTAATGAAGTATCCTACTATATTAATTGAGAAGTACAAATATGAAACTAACCTTAAAATGTGTAAAAAATTACATTCAATTGCCATTAGAAAAAATTAATTAAGTTTAATTAACTAATTTCAATAAATATAATTAAATTAAAAATAAAAAACACTCACATATCAAATATTAAAAAATCTAAAAAAATCTTAAAAAAATATTTTCTATCTCTAATAAATTATGGACGAAAATACTAATTATTTTTTAAAAAAATATATAAACCAATCAGAATTTTAAAAACTAAGATTTTATATCCAAGTATACAATACAATTATTTTTAATAACTAAATTCGAAGATTTTGTTAAGATTTCAAATTATGATTCTCCTATCATTTTTATTTTATTTTATTTACAAATTGTTTAGAACTTTCATATAATACTTATAATTAATAAAATGCATATTTTTTTCTACATATGTTGTGATTTAAATTTTGTAAAATGAAGATATATTACTCAATGTATGAAAATGTGTGTTTTAATTTCCATATTGGCAGGTTGGTAAAACTAAATTTATATTGATGATAAATTAATAATTTTTATTTACTCACAATTATAATATTAAAATTACTATTTTATATTTCACAAAATATTATGCAAATACAACAAATAAACAATATAAAACTGTAATAATACGTCAAAAATAAAATACTATAATATTCTAAAATGATTAGTATTCAAATAGACTAATAGATTTACATAACAATTAAAAATAAATATTATCTCAAACAAAATAATTTTAAAAAAAAATAAAACAATAATTTTTATTATTACATTATAATTTTTTTTTAAAATGTTGACCCGTGCTTAAAGCACGGGATATATCCTAGTAAATATTAAAAACGATTGTCTGACTTTGGTATATTATTTGGGTAGATGAATCCGTGAACGTGGTTTTGAGAAGTTTGCATCTTATCTATTCTCTTGTCATTTAAAAAACATACAATATTGAAGAATACAATCAATGAGAATATATTATGATCAGCGACCTAACCTTATTTGTTATATATAGTAAATAACGTATCATCCCTATGAATAATGTTGAACGTTCAAATCGAAATAATCGTAAAACAATTGAGTAGAGGATTTTAGTATTCAATCTAATATTCCAATTGATTCTAGTTGTCATCAAATTTTAAATAATTTTGATAATTTTAGGAAAATTGATATGATTTTATGTAAAATTTTTTCAAAACCCACTTAAAATCATGATACTTGGAATTCTATAATTTTAACAAGGAAATAATCTTAAATCCTCCAGAATTCTTAAAAATTATTAAAATCGAAATCCACATACTGTTTTGAATAATAATGGATTTTAAGATAGATTTAAAATCATTAATTCAATAAATTTCAGTAAAAATTTTAGAATACATGATTAATTAACATAGAATTTTACACAAATCACTTAAAATGTCAAGTTCAATGCAACTTTTACCATAGACTTAATAAATCTAATTCCCAACGTGATATTATTGGCCTTGATAATAGGTCAATTTATTAAAACATAAAATAATGATTTGACAACTCTATTTAGGCATTATGAAAGTGAATTTGGTGGCCGGAGATAAGAAGTTGATTTCCAATGGGTAAAATTTGGGCATTATGGATTCTTAATTCTCTAATTTCCTTATGTACACGAAGGAGGAGAAGAAGAAGAAGGGTGATGGTTACATAACTTGGTTCAAATCCTTGAAGCTAGTTGCAACTCAAGCTGTGAATGGCTCTTTGAAGAGTATTTGCGAGAGAAATCCTACATTGGGGAAAGGATTTGTCTCCTTCGTGTACAATTCAGAGGCTATAAAATATAAACTGGTGAAATTTGGCAAAGGTGTGGATGCAGCGTCTGAATTTGCTGTCAACAGGTCAACCTTGACGGTGAAGAAGTCTTCTACTGCATTTGCTGAAGTCTACACTAATCCTATGATCACTTTCTCCATCTTCTCAACTGGGCTTTACATCACTCAAATGGACAAGGCTAACAAATCTAGGAAGACTGCAAAGATGATCGAAAATGTGGTGGATGACTTTGAAAGAGCCATCGAAGAACTGAAGAACAATTGCATTAGCAAGGAAGAGTTTGAAGCCTTGAAGACAGAGATGAAGAAGGCACTAGCTGAGATGGAAGAATCCTTGAAGACAAAGATGAAGGAGGCACTAGCTGAGATGAAACAAGTTGAAGACAAGAAGTCCAACAAGTAGAAATACAATCTTTTGGATGCTTTTTCTTTTGTAGAACTTAATCTTAATCTTATCTAGAACAATAACTTAATCTTAATCTTAATCTTTTGGATGCTTTTTCTTTTGGTAATGAGTGATATGTGTCCTATGCTAATGATAGCCTACAAAAGTCTTTTCTTGACAACACTTCATTCTCTGTGTAAAAGAGTGATTTGTAAGTGGTTTTGTCAAGAGTTACGCTTACTCCTACTCCTACGTTTACTTAAGAAAAAAAGTTGTTTATGGATACAAAGCACACTAAAATTTCCATGACATGATATGACACCATTGTCATTTAATTTGTTATCTTCTCCACTAACAAATACAAGAAAGGAACAAATGAGCGCACCTTTTTTTTTTTTTTTTGGTTAATCAACGAGAGCACTTGATTATCAAGTAAGACGATAAGCAATCAAGTAAAAGAACATGTTTTTTCTTTAATAGTAATTACCAAGTAAGAAACTTAGAATATCTTGTTTTTTAATAATCTTTGCTAGTAAGTGTTTTCTTCAAAGATCTAATATTCTCACGTGCAAGATTTTTAGCACATGGAGAATGTATAATCTATTACTGTCTTGTTGTTTTCTTATTGGATTAGATATAACCTTAGCATAATGATATAATGTACTTTATTTTTAAGTTTTAAAGTTAAATTTTAGTACTAGTTTTGGTAACCAAAATAAATTATTAACTAGAAGCTTAAAGCACGGGTCAACATTTTTAAAAAAAAATTATAATATAATAATAAAAGTTATCATTATATTTTTTTTAAAAAGTTATTTTGTTTGAGATAATATTTATTTTTAATTGTTCTGTAAATCTATTAGTCTATTAGAATACCAATTATTTTAGAATATTATAGTATTTTATTTTTGACATCTTATTACAGTTTTATATTGTATGTTTGTTGTATTTGCATCATTATTTTGTGAAATATAAAATAGTAATTTTAATATTATAATTATGAGCAAATAAAAATTATTAATTTATCATCTATATAAATTTTAGTTTTACCAACCCACCAATGTGAAAATTAAAACACACATTTTCATAGATTGAGTAATATGTCTTTGTTTTAAAAATTCAAATCACAACATATGCAGAAAAAATTCTGCATTTTATTAATCATAAGTATTATATGAAAATTTCAAACAATTTGTAAATAAAATAAAATAAAGATGATAGGAGAATTATAATTTGAAATCTTAACAAAATCTTCAAATTTAGTTATTAAAAATAATTATATTGTATACTTGAATATAAATTCTTAGTTTTTAAATTCTGATTGGTTTATATTTTAAAAAAAAAATATTTACTAATTTCGTCCATAATTTATTAGAGAGAGAATTTTTTTTCAGATTTTTTAATATTTGATTTGTGAGTGTTTTTTATTTTTAATTAATTATATTTATTTAAATTAATTATTAAGCTTTATAAAAAATTTCTAATGGCAATCGAAATAATCGTAAAACAATCGAGTAGAGGATTTTAGTATTCAATATAATATTCCAAATGATTCTAGTTGTCGTCAAATTTAAATAATTTTGATGATTTTAGAAAAATTGATATGATTTAATGTAAAATTCTTTCAAAACCTACCTAAAATCATGATATTTGGAATTCTATAATTTTAACTAAAAAAATAATCTTAAATCCTCCATAATTCCTAAAAATTATTACAATCGAAATCCATATACTGTTTTGAATAATAATGGATTTTAAAATAGATTTTAAATCATTAAATTCAATAAATATCAGTAAAATTTTTGGAATACATGATTAATTAACATAGAATTTGTAAGATTTTATACAAATCACCTAAAATATCAAGTTCAATACATCATTTAGCATAAGCTTAAATAAATCTAATTTCCAACATGATATTATTGGCCTTGAATATAGGTCAATTTATTAAAATATAAAATAATGATTTGACAACTCTATCTAGGCATTATTAAAGTGAATTTGGTGGCCGAAGATAAGAAGTTGATTTCCAATGGGTAAAATTTGGGCATTATGGATTCTTAATTCTTTTTTTTTTAATCGATGTAAAAGAAACAAAATATGAGAAAAAAAACAGGGCTATAGAACTAGGATCCTTCCCTTTTCCTCTCTCCCTTTAACTTGTTTGTCATTCACTACTAATCCTTAACCCACAATAATTTGTTTCTAATCTAATTAATTATATCTTCTCTCCCCTTTTATTTGTTTGTCATTCACTAATAATCAAACGTTAACTCCCTATAATTTTTTTCTAATCTATTTCTAATATCAAAAAATTGATATAAATATATATGTTTATAGACAATTTGCATATTTGACAAGTCCGAAACACAATCAATTCAAGTAATTCCCTTAACCTAAAAAAAATATAGTCTTTCTCGATAAACTTCACTCAAAACCTAAATTCTAAAAAAAACAAATGTGAGAGAGGGAGAATACCATGGCCGTCGGCCCCATTTCCACCACCTCCTCTTCCACCGATCCTAGCTAGTGCGGCTCTGAACATCTCTCTCCCTTTTCCTTTCTCCACTTTTATTTGTTTGTAATCAAATGCTATTCTAATCTAATTTCTTTCTAATCTAATTATATCTTCCATCCACCTCTTATTTGTTTGTTTGTCATTCACTAATCAAACGTTAATTTCTTTCTAATCTAATTATAATATCAAAAGATTGATATAAATATCAACTCATATAAGTAATTCCTTCCACTTGTTGACGTGATTAAAAGTGTTTGCACCTATTTATTTTTACATGTTATTAAGCATGTTCTGAATTTACTATTTCTTTAATAGTTGTTCACTTCTGACACAAAAATAAAATAAACATAATGATACTAGTAAATCACACAGACCAAATCAAGTTGTGTGTTTCATGAGTTTTGTAGCATTGCCAATTCTTAAATTGGAGATCTTTTGTGCAAAAAGCCTCTTTTGAATAAACCAAAAGTGAAATCAAACTGTCCTCATGTTACAAAGAGATATAATACTCTACGGTTAAACTCTTCTTACCATTCTTTTTGTTTATGTTTTTTTTGCTATAAACTATCTCACTCACTTCAGGCACAAACAAAACAACCAAGATTTTTAATATGAAGACAGAAACAGTAACAACAATCTCTAACTTCTAGCACAAGTTAACCAAAAGGAATTCTCACTTTCTTTCCACATGTTGGTTTCTCCATCCTAGCTTGGGTATATGGGTAACCCGTTCTGGTAAACATTCTAGTTATTCATTTGGAAATTTGACATTTACATAAAAAGAATATTAGATTGTAATTAAGGATATATATAGACGACACATCTTATACATTGTATAAGGACAGATTTTCTATGAAACAAATTTTCTTCTATATATAAATTATCGGCCCTATCATTTGGTCTCCATTCATAAACTTTATGTAAATAGTGTTCCACTGGATATCTCCATTTGTGTGGTCTCTATATTTTCCGGTTTCTTGATTTGAATGTTCTACGCCGAAATGCAACAATATCACTTGGCATACGGAAGATTGATTAAATAAATCATACAACAATAGCACTTGTCATATAGTTTTAAAGAAGCAAATATTATGACAAAAAGGGTTAAAAAAAGAGCTTGATAAATGAAGAAATTAAAAGGACTAAAAAAAAAGTTTGTAATTGTTACTAGCTCGTTTAAACAAAATTAAAAGATCAACCGTTTTGACAAACACAAGCAAATATATATCTTATAAGTAAATAAGACGAATATTAAAAAACACCTTGACCTATCAATAAAACAACAAAATATATATAGAGAAGAAAGAAATGTGGGATGAGAACAATATATATGTGTAAATCAATCTCTAGTAGTTTACTTTCTTTTAAAGAAAATCTTGATTAATCCGTGATTTATGACCAAACTTGACAGAGACATGAAAAAAGTTCAAACAAAATCCAACATGTGGTGGTGAGATCAAGCTGCTTGTGTGTTTGATCTCCACCTTTTGGATCTTTGAATTTTAGCTTCTGATTTGTTTCTTTGGAAAACAATTTGAAAGTGTTGGGAAGGAGCTTTTGGTTTTTGTAAGGAGTTTCTGACTTTGTAAATGGTTGAAACAAGGCTACACTTTGGAAAGAGTTTCTGATTTTGTAAAACTTGTTCAAATCTCTGTCGCAGGATCTATATAAATCAGAAGGTCATACTGTAACTTTATGACTCATACAGAAAGTTATCATGTCTTATTTATTTCTAGTTATTACTGTAGTTTGTGTAGTCATGAACACGTTGTTAAGTGGAAACTTTGGTGTATCTTAGTTATGTAAAAAAAAAAAAAACACGTTGGTGGTGTGGGAAGTTAAAACGGATAAAGTTGGGCTTGCTTACACTAATGGGCCTAGAGTATTCTCGTCAAAGCCCTCGTCTATATGTGTATGTACGTAAGTAGTTCTCATGGGAAAAATTGGGAAAGCAGGAACCCTAATTCACCGGATCGACTCATGAGCAAGATGATGAAGGGAGCGATTCTCGCTACTAAGGTAACCAAAACAAAAAGAAAAAAAAATTATTCCTTTGTAGAGAATAATTTCATTGTTTGTCTTCTTTGTGTTGAATCGGAATCTGCAGAATTACAAAAGAGCGTTCTCAACCATGGGCGCTTCCTCCTCTTCCACGAGGATGGAACCGGGAACTTGGGCTCTTTCTGTATCATTTATTGCTGGATACTTAGGCAATCTTTGCAAACGTAAGGTCTTTTTAATTCGTGGCGTGGATTTTATGATTTCATATCCAGATGGTGCGCTTAATTACAGTCAATTGTTGTTGTTTTTGTTACTGTTTCAGATGTTTACCAAAGAAGAAAGCATTTGCGCAAAGTAGAAAAATTGGACAACGAGAACAAAAAGCGTGCAGAAGAGCTGCATACTAAATATATCAATTATCGTCGTAAGGTGAGTGTAAAGATTGATTCCCAGTTTTTTCTCTTCTTAGAACTTGGTTTCCTTTTTTTGTATGCATTCATCACCTATTCACCTTTACTTGTCTCTTCTTTCTTGTTCATGTTTCAGGCATGGAGGGAGAGTTCTAGCCGTTAATCTATATATAGAACCTTGTTGTGTTTCTGCCCAATGTTTCTTTTTAAGTCCCTTTTAATCTGGACCATGTATCTGTGTAATGGTGTGGTATTGCATGTTGTACAATACTCTGAAACATGTTTGGTTCTTTTGGTAGCATCGGTCTTTGTCCTTCGTTATAAGCATAAGCAGCAATCAAAAGAAAAGAAATGACCAGGGGAATGACTCATAAAATTAACATTAACATTAACATCTATCTTGAATATGATGTTGCTGCTTTTAGATAAATTATATGGAGTTTCTTGGTATTTTCAACTTTCATAATTGTGATCGATTTAACTCTGCGGAGAAGATGTCAAATTCAGATGAAGACGGGGTCTTGCCTTTATATTTACAGGTGTGGAGGTGATTAGATTAGAACGATGAGCCATGAGGAGATAGATATAAAAAGAAGAAAAGTGGTACCGTGCATGGTGCATGGTGCATCGCTTGGAAACATATTTTGAGTGCCACCACTAAGGTCCTGACTGGTTCAAACGCAGCGCTTGCGGTTACGGGAGATTGCAGAAGCAGACGATTGGATTTCAAGTATTATTAAGCGTTTTGAATGACTGGTTTAGCATTTGAAAATGGGTGCGTTTGCGGGAGTTTAACGACTGGTTGACCAACAGTTGCATTAGCGGTTAAAACATAATAAATATAATATATAATTATATAAAAGTTTAAAAACACCAAAAACTTTATTAAATTTGATTTACAATTAAAAATCTTTAAAAATACTAAAATAATTATTCAAAAATAAATAAATTTCATATTGAAACACTTATTACTTTATGCATTTGACTTTTCACCCAAAATTTAATCAAGTAATGTGATAAATGACAAAACTTATGCTTTAGTTTATAGATATTCTCTGCTAAATCTCACACACTCAATAAATTCCTCACATTGAATTACAAGGTAAAGGTAAATTAATTATGAAAGAGTAAAGAAGAGTCATTGTTAATTTGTTTTAATATTTTCACAAATAATCTTATTTTCTTAAACTTGTGATGAAATGTTATATTTTTTTAGATTTTTTGGAATGTATGTGCGATGTGCCAATAGTTTTGCATCATATTTTTTGGGTTTTTATTAATTAGAATCTTATTTTCTTATAATTGTTTATATCTAATCTCCTGAAATCGTATTTGTACTTCAATTTCTCTCATCCTTTTTAGATACAATGGTTAGGTTGAAAATATAAGAAAAAATTTAGTATACTTTTACTTTTTTTTTGTTTTAAAAAAAAAATTCCAACCGCAAACGCCCGCAACCGCAAACGCTTGCGAGAATCAGCTTTTGGAATTCAGTGGTTGAGAACGATTGGGAACGGTTGGGAGCGATTAGAAGGGTTTATGTGATTGGCACCAATCTTTAGCAATCGCTACCACCTACAAAAACAGCGCGGGAGAACCAGTCAACACCTAAATTATCTATAATACCTTTTTGAAAGCACGACAACAAGGGACATTGACAAGACATAGTGTACAACCAAATCTGATAACTAGTTATTATATTATTACAGAGACAAAAAAAGTGACTCATAAAATAATCATTTCATGTGTGCCTCCAATTCGCGTTCGCGTTCATCCAACTGTTGCTTGATTTCCAAACAGTTCTGAAACATGAGAAGAAGAATCTATATTTTAGAAATGGTTAAAAAAAAAAAAAAGGGTTTGTTCAGATTGCAAAATCTAAAACCAATTTGTTTTTTTGTTTGTTACCTTTTCAACTTTCATAGCTTGCTTTGTGACGGGTTCTGATAATATCAAACCACCTGAAGAGACCTTAAGAACATGTAAAAAGAAGAAGATAGTTCCAAACTCATAAAGCAAAAAAAGTCTATATTACGGATTACATACAGATCATGTATCCAATACCACCTGCCACCGCTCGAGCCAAATATCTACGAACATCAGCGTTGACAGCTAGAAATTGATTGAAGCAAATATCACATGTCAACAAATACAAAAAAATGATTGAAGCAGAGTGATTGATATGCAAAAAAATATATATAACTCAGACCTGTCCCACTGGCGGATGAAAAGTTACGACTCTGCAACCTCCCCCCCATGCGACCAAACTGCAAATTGGTTCCTCCAAATTTCAATGGACAACAACAGCAATAATAAAAAGAAGCTTTAAGTTTAAAAACAAAAACAAAAAAGCACAGACAAGATCTGTCGATTACCTTAGCAAAACTGTTGCCTAGGATGCGCATCATCTTCTTCTTTTCCTTGTCTAATTAAGGATGGATTCTAGGGTTTTCTTTTTTTCAGTCGGATTTCGTTGAATTGGGGAAAAAAACTCAAGGGGCTTCCTATATACGTCGATGGATCAAGTTGGGCCTATACGAATGGGTCTGCTGCCTCTATTATTATAGATAGTTAGTTAATCACCTAAAATATCAGATGATGAATGCAGTATAATAATAATAATCTACATTCAAATTTATCACTCTCACTGGATGTTTCTAAATTTCATGAGAGATCAAAGCTTTAAATATTGATGCTCTCAATTTCACATCTACAAGGATTTCACCCGCGGGGCTAAATATAAATTATTGTATTTTAAATAATAATTTTTAATTTATTTAGTTTTCAAATTCTTAATTAATTAACTTTTGTCTAATCTATACTATTAAAAGGGAAACATTTTTAATAAGTAGACATAGAGTTAGAGATTATTACAATGAAATGTCACTCAAATAAGAATAAGGATATGTATAATCCTAAAAGCCAAACAGATATTACATGAGTTACATTTAACCAAAAAATCGGATCCAAACAGTATCTTATTCGGATCTTATATCCAAACAGAGTATTCCACGGAAACTATAATTTAGGAAACAAGAATTACAAAAAATTAAATTGATAAAACTATATTTATTTCTTTTCTTAAAACAGAAAGAAATTTAATACACTTTCTCAATTTAAAGAGTTTCCAAAAAGTGGTAGTCGAGATAACTAGATTTTAGGAAACAAGAATTAGAAAAATATAATTTGTTGACATAGTATTTATATAAAGAGATCTCAATCTTTTGAAAATATCTAAATATCATACAAAATCGTATTATTAGTGATTTGATTGATTAGTTTAGGAAATCTAATTAAATACTATTATGATTCTAACGAAAAAATTAAATGGTAAAGATTTAATTACTTACTTAATTATGCAATATTATAAATTATACTAATTAATATACCTTAAAACCTACCCTAATCGTAGTATTATTTCAAAATGCTATAAATGATTACCAAAGAAAAAAATATTTGTAAGAAACAATTAAATGATTTACATGAATGTTTAATCTAATTTTTTGGATAGTTTCAAATACTCCCGAAATTTTAGGAAATTTTGAATTATTGATTCACTAAAACTACTGATTAAAAGATATTTAATCAAGATGTGGTGTTAATTCAGCTTTTATTTGACGTAAGCAATTAATGTAATATGCAATTAAGAATTTATTTGTTGAGATTTTGATCCTTCAAACCCTAATTATCTTTGAGCTATATAATCTTCTTAAAATTACACACACTACATAAACTGTTTATTAAAAAATATTTTCATCAGCCTGGGAAAAAATTAACGCTGCAGAGCTTGGAATAGGAGTGTTCAAAGGTTTTAGAAAAGAAAATGGAAGATGATTATGAATATGTAACCAAGCTCCATCATTTTATTTGGGGTGAGTCTTATTTTTATTGTACTATAGGTTCACAACTTTGTTATTTTTGTATTTTTTAGTAAGAAATTTTGTGTTTGCACATATTGGATGACTGACATACATAAAAAGTGACTTCGGCTATGCATATAGGTTTTGTACATGAGTTCTTTCGACAATTTATACACACATTATATAGTCATCATATATCCTATATATTTACAAGCATTACCTTTGTGTATAAACACAAATTGTTACTTGTGTGAAATTTGTCGATTTTGTAAGACAGTATGCTCAATAAAAGAAACGCGGAAGTTTGCCAAAGAAGATTTCATTCATAAGTAGTGGCTGCACCTTTTCAGGTTGCCTACGTACCTCCTATCTCTTAAGAGGATCAAGCCGATCGTAGTTCAAGTTACATAGATATTAAATACTCCTAGATAGAAATAGAAATATAAAAAAAAAAAAAATTTTTAGTAGAAATAACGCTTAAGGTTGCCGGCATTCCAGGATCGCGGGATTGCCTCGCCGGACATGGTAATTAGCTTGTAGACTCCCGGGCGGACGACTTTGGACACTTGGTACGGTCCTTCCCATTTTGCACCAAGTTTACCAGCATTGAGCTCGGTAGTATTTTCGAATACCTTGCATAGAACGAGGTCTCCCTCGCTGAAAGATCGTAGGTTGACCTTTTTGTTATAGTGACGAGCTGCTGCCTGCTGGTAGTTCTGAATTCGGAGCAGGGCATGGTCTCGCAGCTCTTCGATCTCGTCGAGGCTGTCATAGAGCATCTCGTCGTTTAGCTCGGCGTTCTTGACTAGCATGGTCTGGCGTAAACTGCCGACGCTTACTTCGGCTGGTGCCATTGCTTCCAGGCCGTAAGCTAGTGAGAATGGTGTTTGCCCTGATGCTCTTCGTGGAGTTGTTCGGTGAGACCATAGCACGCCGTCTAGCTCGTCGGCCCAGAGGCCTTTCTTTTCTTCGAGCCGCTTTTTTAAGCCATTTAAGATCGTCTTGTTGGTTGCCTCTGTCTGACCGTTACCTTGAGGGTACCTCGGAGTTGACTTACTGAGCCGGATACGCTAACTTGCGCAGAAATCGTCGAATTTCTTGGATATGAACTGCGATCCATTATCAGTTACGATCTCATAAGGCAATCCGTGTCCAAAGACTCCTTTGTCCAAAGACTGGTTACTCTGGGAGAGGCCCCAACCAGGATTACTCTGCATATTTCAAAGCTTCAAAACATCAATTTACCTCTTTCTCTAGGTTACAACACGCCAGAACATTCAGGCTTTAGCTGATTTTTCAAGATCTTCAAGATGAATAAAAAGTAGAGTAGGAAAAGAAAGATGAGGTCAGAGGCAACTAATAGTTTGGATCAGGCTATCAGAGGTGAACCTGAAGAGTAAGAGCCTTATTGTCAAAGACCGTTTTAGAGTCATGGTTTAGCTTATAGAGATTGTCCTCGTTCAATTTATTAACTGTTATTTAATGAGGATCCTAAGCGTCTAGCAGTTTTTTAATCAGGGGAGTCACGCAAAAATAAGTGTTTATCATATCATAAGTGGAGTCACACAATGATAAACACTTTACTTATAATTTTATTCTACAGCCCCACTTATGATATGATGGTGTGTTTTCAATGGCACGGAGCGGCACTTCCTGTTCCTCATTGCTCCGTTTTGCACTCTATCGTAAGGGTCAAAAATAAAAAAGTAATCAAATTTCTCCTACTCAATCCCCAAAGCCCTAAACCACAAAACCCTCAATAGTCTTGTCCAAAGCAAGACCAGCTAGAAGAATACTAGTTTGAGTGAAAATACAGCTCATTAGGAACCATCAGAAGATAAGCAGAAGAATAGTGAATAAAAGATACAACTTTCAAGCACAAAAAGCAAGAACTGTTGAAGATTTCAGATGGTTTAGAAGAGTAAACAATCAACAAACTATCCAAACATAAAATATGTCTTGAGACTCGACACAACTTACTAGTCTAGGACACTAGAGGGTGTTAAACAGTGTGTCATCACCAAGGGAATGGTATACTTTTCCCTTACAGACCAGACCAGACCTAGGTATAGAGAGAACAAAAATAGAAAGCTCCAGAACGAACGAAGACAAAAAAGGGACACCATCTTCAGGACCAGCTCGAAGAAAGACAACAGGTGGTCTTTCTACACATGAAAAGACAACAGATTAGTGAGTACTAACTTATTCAATTAAATTTTTGAAAACTTGTGTATACTTTACTTGACAAACACTCTCGAACACACACTTGTATCTACTTGCCATTTATGCATTCCAAGACTTGCACATCACAGCTTCATCCTCTCAGAACTTGCATCTCACACACACTGTTAATACATTCCAAGTCTTGCATCTCACACACACTATTAATGTTTGCAGCCTGAAAAAATGAAACAAGCATTGATCAATTATAGATAATTGAACCGATTCAAGAAACACAAACGGGAGGGTCCGTTTGATACAAACAGAATGTGTAGTTCAAAACAGATTTCTATTTGCAAATTTAGATATACGAATTGACAGCATTTCTGCAAAATTGCACATCAAAAACCTAAACTTCAAAACGGATTCTAATTCAACTAACACCAGCAGAGGAAACAAAACAAAACAGAGGGTTTTGATACTATCTATTATCACTCACTCAAAACAAAACAGTCCCAAAGTGAGAAGTATCTTTAATCAAGAGCAAGAGCTGCAAATTGCTTCATCATAAGAAACCATAATCTACCTTGCTCATTACAAGATTTTTCAAAGGCAATGGATCAACACACTCAACAGTAGCCACATTATGAGATCTTAGCTTCTTCATCTTCTTAGAAACTACTAATTAATTCCAATGATCTACTCACAGATCTTAAGAAAAAGTGGTTCATTAGGAGAGTTAAAAAAAATGAGGAATTTATATGCACATTTGTTATTTTGTTACATAGTTACGAGAAACTAGTAAGATATACTAGTTGATTATCTTAGTAAAAAATGGATTTAATCCTGTTTTAGTGTTTGAAAAGAATCAATAAAATTAATTGTTTTAGGTGAGCTTACTGACCGTTTACACAAACACAAATCAAAACAGAACAATGAATCCTGAACAAACCAAAAATGCAAAAGTATTGAGATTTTTACCCGGTTGAACACATTGTGAGGTAGCTACTACCAGCATCCTAATGGGCGGCGTCACTGAACTTAATCCAGCTCCGTCGCTTTATTTACACCGTTTTTGGTCCGGCCCAAACACTTTCTTAGGAAACCAAAGGTCATCTTCCTCATCTATTTCTCCCCATCGGAGGTTGTTTGTTCTCTGCATCGAATCAATCGCCATCTTCTTCTTGGGATCAGTAGCAACAATCAAGAACAAACCAGATTTAGCTAAGCAGAGAGAGAGAGAGAGAGAGAGAGAAGTTGACATTTAGGAGTGGTAAAATTACCGAATAAGCTGACGGTTTCTCTCTCGCTGAATCGTCCTCTGGACCGAGATGAGGAAGAGAAGGACGAGGATGAAACCAAGTGAGAGAAACCCCCACCAACCAAACAATGACACGTAGAGAGTTGGAAGAGTTTAGAACCAGTTCTACAATTTTTAAGCATTTTTTTATTTAAATTCTTAGAAGTTTTTTTCTTTAAAACCTCTACTTATTAGAACCACACCGTTGAAGGAAGGGAAAATGTATTCGTTTCATTTAATTTTCTATTCAAAACAAAAGAAAGGAAAAAAATATTAAAATGGAGTCAGAAACATACTCCCTCTGTATCACAAAGGATGATGTTTTAGATTTTTCACATTAATTAAGAAAAACATTTAATGTTTAGATATAAATGCATTATTTATTTATAATAATATTTCTTATTACTATTAACCAATAGTAGTTCACCAAACTTTAATATTTTCATTTAATGGTTCTTGAATTTACAATTTTTTAGTATTAATTGATAAAAATCCTAGAAAATCATCTATTATGATACAAGAAAAAATCCTAGAAAATCATCTATTATGATACAGAGGGAGTATTAAGAGTCAAAGTCAAAACGTATCAAAGTTTTGAAAGACGGTCAAGAGAGGATGGCAAATTCTACAAACCCTTCTTCTCTCATACAATCAATGTCTATGTTGGCTAAAATTTAATAATTTATTTTGATTTGGTTACCAAAACTAGTACTAAATTTTAATTTTAAAACTTCAAAATAAAGTACACTAGATTCAGACTCGCACGTACGTGCGGGATTGATTTCAAAAACTAAGTTTGTTTTCAAAAACTAAGAAATATTACATACTAGAATTTGTACCTGCGCACGCGCGGAATTTTAATTTAAAATATTTTTTATCAATAGAAATTGTTGAGCTCAAATATAATCATTCCAACTATTGAGTATAAATCTATATAAATACTAAACTTACTTTATTCAGTGATATACAACATATATATTTTTCAAGTGAATATTTCTTTGTTATATCTATTTGCGATTTTACGTGAGATTTTAGTTAAAATTTTTATCAATAAGAATCTTTGAATATGAATATACTTTGAAGATTAAAAGATAAATCTATATAAATTCTGTACTTATTTTACTAATCTTTATATAACATATATTGTCTAGTGTCGCAATAATATTGTCCACAATTCTTTGACCTTTTATCTTTAAAAGAGTTCATTCCATATTCATATCCAATGAAAATATATTTTTAAAAGTTCTAACGTCAATGTCGATCGTTAACCTAATTATAGAGACCATTTAAACATATCGATATCCTACATTAAATGTGAATATACAAAGTTTCACGAACAGTTTTAGTGCTATGTCGCTACAATTAGGTTGTCCAAATGCACTATCTGCCATAATAGAATTTCCTACTAAGTCAAGAATGCTTAAATGATAAAACGTTTAAACCCCATAATGAATATCTATTCACTAATCCAAGTTACATTTTTTCTAAAATCTCATATGTTATTTGCAGATGTTAATTTTGTGATGCAACCCCAGCTTCGTCTTCTCAAAAAAAGAAAATATAGTGTACTTCAAATATGTTGTTTTGCCAATATTTTGGGTTAAAATCATTTGATGTATATATATATATATATATTATATTTGTTATATATGTTTTATATCATGTTATAAAATTGTAGCTCCAGTTGATAATATACCTTATCAGATATGCTACACAAATCACATGCCACTTTTTTGTAACAGCTTACATATCATTTTTTCTATATTTTCTGACCATTGAATTTGTTTTTTTAGATAGATTATTTTTCAAAATTCTTTTTTATAGTTTTCCCAAAAAAAAAGTGTGCCCCTTACAATGTCTTTGTTTTAGATTAAAACTTTTAAGTTAAGTAATTAATCTTTTCTTTCTTATAAGTAAAATTTAATAATAAATCTTTATGGTATATGTTTATTAGAAACTAATATTCAATTTTATTTTCATGTTTAGATTTTTATAAATACAATTACATAACTTGTTTTTTTACTCCACCATGCATTAAAATCTTACTTACATTCTAAAACTCATTAACACATTCTAAATTTTGGAATATAATCACTTTTTGGTTATAATTTTAATAATAACATTATTACTAAGACAAATTTATAGTATTATTTTTACTATTTTAAAATTTTCATTTATTTTACTTAATTTCATTTTTAGATAGTTATTATTTTTATTATTTACTAAAAAATTATATTATTGTTTATATTATTTTAAATTTTAATTAATTCGTTTTTTATTTATTTTTTTACTATTATTAATTATAAGTAATAAATATGCAATGAATGAATATTAAAAATAGTATTTTTTGTGAAAACAAAAATTGATTAGGTGGATGCTGATGTAGAGGAAGGAGAAGTGAGCAAAGTTAACTTTATATATATATATGTTACATATGTGTGGAGTTATGTTTGTAAACATACTTTTTTAGGAATCTTAATATTCATAATTCGCACTCATACCAGTTAAGTATTAAATTTGTTTATAATTTGGTTTAGACTAAAAAAGTGATCATTTTATCTTTGTTACATGTAAATATAACTACATTAAAAAAAACAGTAAGAATGAAACAAAAGTGGTATGTCCCGTCCCATAAATGATTTTCCATCTCATAACTGTGGTTTTAATAATAACTACACATTTCATATTATATATTTTAGTTTATCAAGTAAGGAAATAAGTAAGTGTTTCGGATCATCACATATGCATGAGTTTTATTTATAGATATATTTAGTTGTACAGAATTTATAACATAAAATTATATTAGTTTGCTATAAAAGTGTGAGAATGAAATAATAACCCTTTCACCATATAATTTATTAGAATCATAGCAATTATGATATTAATCCACTAAAACTATTCCTAACTGTTAAAAATTGTTTTTTTTCACTTATGAACCAAAATCCGCAAAATTTCACCTAACTATATATTTTGAAATAATATTTTGGAAATCGATAATATTTGATTTTTTTGAGATACTAATGAATCTAAAATAGAAAATTCATATAAAGAATATACTTCTTTTCAAAATAGTAAATCATGGTTAGACTATATATTACAAATATAATAACTGTTTTCATAATTGATTTTTGTGTTGGTTTTAATCTATTTATTATAATCAGAATTAATTAGTAATTTTGTTAAACATTTTTTTAAATAAAAAATAAATATTGTTTTTTGATTGGACATATTCAATTAGATGGTCGTTTTTGGAAATAACAAATAATATACCATCAAATTAAATAAGTTTATATATATATATATAGAATATCGACTATAATAATCTGATATGTTATAAAAACTTTTAAGAATGATTTTCAAAAATATTGGGTATAAAACTATTGACATTCCAGGAGTCGATATTTTTCCTTCATTCAACAATATTATTATTTATACACTTGGTAAAACAGAAAACAAAAAAAAAATGTGAATTTACAAATTTTTAGTAGAAAATATTAATAAACACTTTATATTTTATATCACATATATATATCTTATACTAAACGGGTGCATGGATGCACAAATCTTCTATGCAAGATGTTGTTTGCCTGTTAAAAAGTCTAACACAATAAAATCAATCATAAGTGAAGTATATTCTTCACTTCATATTTAAAGTCCCTTGATTTTGCTACTCCATATTTTAACCTACATGCTTTTTTCTTCACACAACTGATCTCACAAAAAATATGGACATCCTTATGTGCGTTTAATGAGTGCAGCCAAGCTATCTTAAAATAGTTTTCACAAAAAGAAGACAGTTTTGTAGGCTTCTCAACTATGTTGACCTTTAGCCCTCTATAAACACACCCAAATTATTAGCTATTTTTAGAAAAATATTAAATATTAACAACAATGAGAATCTTAATGTTTATGTGTATTACATACACATGAGTTTGATTCCCAAGTCCAAATTATTGAACCAAAGTTTGCCATATACAAAAGCAAAGCACACAAATTAATAATACACAAAACTAACCTTAAACTCAATACTAACCACAAAATTACATCGTTTGACAAAAAAAAAAAAAAAAAAAAACCACAAAATTACATCATTTATTTAACAAAAATAATTACAGCTCGATCAGTTGCTTTGAGGATCCATGTTCTATGAAGAGAACTTCCCTGCTTTTCTCAATATCCTGATAACTTTTTTTGATGATTTAATAAATTAATTTATAAACTCTTTCAATCAAAGAATGGGTCATGCAAAATAAGTAAAATTTAAAAATAGATCAAAGTACCATAGTTTTGAAGAGATACTAACATACAAGGTGGGGAAACAACTCTCTCCATGCTTCATTCGAAAGCTGAAATAAAAAAAAAAAACTCAAAATTAGATTATAGTTAAATTAGCAAATAGAACAAAAAAATATGTGCTATAGAAACTGAAAAACAAAAAAAGGATATTCTAGACTTCAAATATTTCGTAATATATATAGGAAAATGGTATGGCCAAAGTTAAATATCTGTTTGTGATTTTTCATTTATTGTTAAGATATTTTTTGCCCAAAACATTGCATAAACGTTATCTATTTCCATTTTTGATAATCCAATATTTGTTTCCTTTAATTAACCACGTACGTTATTCATGATAACAAATTAATTATAATTGAACACTTACCATATATTTTTCGAGTAAATGAGCAAATGGGGATATGGTAAGTAGGAGTAATTTGGTATTTTCTTGATAGTATTAGAAACATTGTAGCCGATAATTTTGCAAATTTGTTAATTTTACACTAGATTCAGACCCGCACGTACGTGCGGAGATTGATTTTAAAAACTAAGTTTACTAACACATTTATAGTTTATTACGTACATGCAAGTTATGTTTGTAAACGTATTTTTTAGAAATGTTATTAACATTCATAATCCGAAATCGTACCAATATAGTATTTGATTTGTTTTTAATTTGGTTTAGACAAAAAGAATGATCAAATTTGTTTTTGTTATTAGTAAAGACGATTATATTAAAAAAATAGTAAATGAAAGATGATATGTCTAATTTAGGACAGAAAATCCATCATGTCTCATATATGTCATGTTTTCCATCTCATAACTATGGTTTTAATAATAGTTTTCCCATTTAAGATTGTATATTTTAGTCCAACAAATAAGATATATGTAATAACTACGATTTTAATTATAAAAATATTTATTTGGTATAGCATTTATAACATAATCTTTTATTGGTTTGCTTTCATCAAGTTTGTTAATATCAAAAATGATAATCGTTTCACCATAAATATTGGATCGACACGATAACGGACCCGGATCAAGTGTGATCCGGATTAGTGATCATCTATATTTCTATTAAACTCATAAACTATCAAACTGAATAAAATCACTAAAAAATAGTTAAACTTCGTGAACGGAATGACCATTATATAGTTGTCAAAGGGGTCAAACCCGTCCGTTGTACCTACTCCGCAATGGATAAAAGCACTATGACCAGCAGAAAATATGTTCCACGTATTCCACATGAGTAAATATTATGTCTGAACGGCATATACCTTGCTTGAATTCGCATTATCCATAATTTCCGTCATGTATTTTATCAGGAATAATTTAGCTAATATTTTTATTTTCTGGATTACATGTTCTTTCCCGTACCCATTCTTTCACGTCTACATATTTGAAAACAAATAGGAAAATTGAAACTAAATTTAGATATTTTAATTTTATGTTCATGTACTTGTTATTTGATATTTGAAAGTATGTTATGAATTTCACAATCTAAATCGTCCAGAAATTAACCCTTACTTAAATTAGTGAGATTTTGAGAATTAAATATAACTATCAATTTTTAAATATAATAATTTAAATGGTTATAAAACCTGCTTAAAACTTGTTAGAGACAAATGAAAATATTTAGGAGTGAGCGTAATTCATGTTTTGTTGTTTTCTGTCCCATTTTATCTACCCGTTCGTAATTGTCCGTTGCAGTATGGTACATATTCGATATGGGGTAGTTTTATATTCTTGAAATAGAAATGGGACAGAAATAAAACATAAATTCTTGAATTTCTGTTTGGGACAAACACAAATATAATTCATAATATATTTATATATCATATCATATGATAAAAAATATTAGAAAATAGTTGACCTATTTATTCTTATTATTTGATATATGGTCCATTTATATTGGATTACATTTCTTTGTTTTAGTTTTTTCTTAAATATTATAGGACATAGTTTAATGTTTTTTCTTTTTCTTTTGAACATTTTTATGTTAGATAAATTGAAAATATGTTACATAATATATTGGAAGTATTAATTTATTTTAATTCTAACATGATCCTAGTTTTTTTTTTTTTTAATTATATTCGCGTCCTGTTTGTCTCCTTCCATCCCGTTTCAGTCTCATTATTCTTTTCTCATTTCCTCAAAAATCATATTTCCAAAATATAGCATACAATCGCGTAATAGTTTGATTCAAAACAACATAATGTATTTGATGAGAAAAAAAATTTATTTGAAACATTCAGTTAATAGAATCACATATACATGTCGTGTCAGTTAACATTATTTATCTCTTATTTGGTACATGCAGCATGGTTATGCTAGATAAGCAGAAGAAAAACAACATATTAAAAATAAAGTTTTATTTTATAAGTTGTAATATTCTTTTGGACCAACACATTTATGCTTTGAGTTTATTTGTGAGATATTTAGAATCACAAATTTTATCTGAGTTTTAAGTGTGGCATAAACTAATTAAATACAATGTGAGAAATATATATTTGAAAGATTGCAATCTTCCCAATTATTTTAAAAATATATTTGAAAGATAGTTATGATAATAATGTCAATATTTTAAAAATACAACAAAAAAAACTAAAAACAAACTCAAAGAATAAAATAAGTATAAGAGGGGTCTGAAATTCTATAACATTGAAGTCTGAAAGGTCAATTTAGTTATCCAAATTTTATGATCACTAATATAATAATTTTCACTTTAAGACCGAAACTAATTGACAATAGAATTGTTGGATATATTAGTGTGTTAAATTAAATTTGGAAGTATAAAAAATTACAAAAACTATAATTGGATATATGAAGATTTAGTTGAATGACTCGCCATAGAAATA
>NC_025686.1:23265659-23266268 GCF_000633955.1 Camelina sativa | reverse complement strand
AATTAATTACACCCGGGTCAGAGAAGGATCCGAGATTTTTACATTCCAAATTTACTTCAATGTCCTTCTTGTATGCTTTTTTATTTATTCAGGGTTATTTTATGTCATATATTCTAATANAAATATATCATCAAATGAAATATCTTTACATATATACAGTTTCAAATTTTTTGCCCAAATTAAATATGTACATAAATATCAGAATTATGGTTTCTTTAAATTGTTTAAATGAAAATACTTACTCTGTTTTTTAATTTGTTTCGATTCTGTTTGGATACAGGAGTATGAAAAATAACTCCAAACAATTAATACATGACCCGAACACAATCAATCCGGGTAACAACATGATCCACGCGTTTTTACATAATTAGTAAAGGCTTACATAATTAGTAATTAGTAAAGACTTAATTTGCATGAGTATAAAGACATAAATATATATATTTTTTCCTTTATTATTGTTATTCGTTTTTTATGGTATACAATATCTTAGTAATTTTTCAACATTAGTGATATACGAAATTTTGGTAATCTTTGATTTTACATAATTAGTAAAGGCTTAGTTTGCGTGAGTATGAAGACATAAATATATATTTGTTTTCCTTTATTATT
>NC_025686.1:23263120-23265195 GCF_000633955.1 Camelina sativa | reverse complement strand
CTCCAAATATATCATCAAATGAAATATCTTTACATATATACAGTTTCGAATTTATTGCCCAAATTAAATATGTACATAAATATCGGAATTATGGTTTCTTTAAATTGTTTAAACGAAAATACTTACTCTGTTTTTTAATTTGTTTCGATTCTGTTTGGATACAGGAGTATGAAAAACAACTCCGAACAATTAATACATGACCCGAACACAATCAATCCGGGTAACAACATGATCCACGCGTTTTTACATAATTAGTAAAGGCTTACATAATTAGTAATTAGTAAAGACTTAATTTGCATGAGTATAAAGACATAAATATATATATTTTTTCCTTTATTATTGTTATTCGTTTTTTATGGTATACAATATCTTAGTAATTTTTCAACATTAGTGATATACGAAATTTTGGTAATCTTTGATTTTACATAATTAGTAAAGGCTTAGTTTGCGTGAGTATGAAGACATAAATATATATTTGTTTTCCTTTATTATTGGTGTTCGTTTTTTTTATGGTATACAATATCTTAGTAATTAATTATAGTAGTAGTTGATATTTCTTATGTAGTAGTCGATTATTGGACCACTGTATTTATTACGGAACTTGGTAATGAGTTATTGGATATTACACGTTTGGGCCACTCGTTGTACCACTAAAATTCAAATGCCGAGACTTTGTTGAGTGAAAAAGACTTTGTTTGTTTATATCTATACTATTAATAATATTAATCTGACTCCGGATAAATTATACATGATCCGAATTAATTACACCCGGGTCAGAGAAGGATCCGAGATTTTTACATTCCAAATTTACTTCAATGTCCTTCTTGTATGCTTTTTTATTTATTCAGGGTTATTTTATGTCATATATTCTAATATTTCATTTTTGCCTTGAAAAAGTGCTTCCCTTTTAATAGTATAGATTGTATCATCATGCTAAGATGGTTAAATTATAATCACAAATCCAAAATTTTATTTGATCCACTTCGAAAATCAAGATATAGTTTTTTTTTTTGGTATGAAAATCAAAATATAGTTAGTAGATTTATAATCGAAGCCGAACAATGAAATCATTGATATAGCAATACAGGATACAAACTCAAGTTTCTTAATTTTTTAGATATCAACTGCTTCAAAAATAAAATTGTTTCATATTTGATTTTTGTTAACTTTTTTTTAACACATTCGTCCAAACCCATCTCATGTCCTCCAAAATCCAGATTTTCCATTTTTATGTCTTCAAATTACTCTCACAGTCAACAAGCTCAACCACAAATCCACAACATTCACCCACCAATAATCTAACTAAATAAGCAAAAAGTTTAAAGAAGTTTGATATTACAATTTGAATATTAGTATACTTTCTAAAATAGAAACTTATCATTACATGTTATTAGAAAAGTACGTTAGGCACATACTGATTCTACACTATTTAAAAAGTTAGACACTAGTACGTCCTTGTGTAATCATCTCTTTTTGTATAGAAACTTCTTAAATGCAGGAGAAACTACTGAGTAATTAGATCTACAAAAATGTGTTAATTGAAATGGGTTTTACATATGAGATAACACAATAATTTGATTGTGGTGCGATGTCTTATGTTTATGATTATGAGATGCTATATAAAATAAGGGATATACAACATGTAACATGTTGACTAAAAGACTACGCTTGGGAAGTTATCAAAAGTATTTAAAGAGAGAGAATTAGCTGTTTAGTCTTCCCTTTTATACTACTACTCCTATATTTCTTGGGGTATTATATCAATATTTTTTTTTAACTCTTTTTACTTTTAGAATTTTCTTAAAACATTTACATTTCAGTTGTGTTAAGATGTGAGCTCGCACCAGTAACTCATCAACTTCCTTCGACCATTCGTGCTTTTGAGTCCACCCATACTGTCACGTGGTTTTCAAAAAGTCACATGTGGCAAATCTTTGTGTTAGTTAATTTGCTAATACACACCTTGGATAAAGACGTTCTTTAAACAATAAAATTAACACAAGATTAAAACATTTATAAAGACAAACTTTAATAGAAAAGAATTTGCTTAGGGTTATAATCATATATATAAAAGT
>NC_025686.1:23245926-23261272 GCF_000633955.1 Camelina sativa | reverse complement strand
AGTTTATATCAACAAACAACCAAATCATGTGAATTTTGATTCAGCCACTTGGTATTCCTTTTATTTTAGGTTATAAAAAATTAAAATATTTATTTATAATTAAAGACATGTAACTCCATTTAACTCAAATGTAACTCCTATCCAATAATTGTATATTAATTCATTCCTCCTACTAACTTATTATCTTTCAAGAGAAATTATTTTTGGTTAAATTTTAATATTTTTTATTTATTTTGGTTGGCTAAACTTATATTCATATTTTGGTTGGCTAAATTAATATATTTCTCATGTAAAATTATTGTTTATAATATATATCTCATTTCAAAGTTTAATATCATATATATAAAAGTAAGGTTTTGGTCTCTCCTTATTGGTTGATTTTCATTTAATGTTTTCTAATTTTTTTTATTTTTTATTTGCTTTCTCATTGCTTTAAATAATATTTAAGATCCAATAAACACAATACATTTAACTCACACATTAAAATAAAATTATAACTGAAATAAAATAAATTATGCATTAATCATATTCTACCACTCAATTCTATTCAAACACAATAAATTACTATTGTAACTCCATAGTTCTAAATGTAACTTCCATCATTTCTTATCATATAAATAAGCATTCTCTCAATCTATCATTCTTTCATATTGATATTCTTTTACTATCTCATTTTTCACATTCTCTCATTCTCTTCTACAATACCTCAAATCATTTTTCGTTTCTTTTTTGTTATTTTTTATTTCTTATTTTTGTTGTATGGGTTGTAAAAAAAAATGAAATATCATTGTAAATTGTTAATGCTAAATTTTAATTTTAGAGACTACATGATATATATTTTACATTGTTCTTATTTTAAAAGATTTATCTCCTTTATCTAATTTGGATTATTATCTTATAAGTAATCATTCTCTCTTCCTCTCCCACCAATATCAAATGTTGTTATATCTCATATGTGTTGTAAGAGTTTGATTCTATATTTTAATTTAGAAAGTATTATATATATATATATATTAAATTGTTCTATTTTTTAAAGATTCATCTCCATTATCTAATTTGGATTACCATCTTATAGTAAACATTCTCTCCTCCTCTCCTACCAATATCAAATGTTGTTATATCTCATATGTGTTGTAACTTGTAAGAGTTTGATTCTATATTTTAATGTAGAAAGTATTATATATATTTAACATTGTTTTCAATTTTTATTTTATTTATATAAAAAATATTTCTTTTATATTTCTTGCCTTTCTAATCTATTCATATTTATTTTTTAAATTTGCATAGTTAAATTTAAATTCACATATGTTGGTTTTAACAAAACAATCAACTTTATTTGAGAATTAGATGTTCCTATTCATTTTTAAACGATCAATGTGTAACATATAAGCATTTTGTCTTGCAATCACAAGTTCCATTTCCATTGCTTAACTCCATGGTTAAACTATAATATATGTTGTCCTATTTGTAGGAATAACAACATACTTATTTAATTTATTTAAAAGAGCAGATGATTAAACGAAATAAACATTTCTCCAAATTTTATAATTCAATCAGTGAGTGTACTTATTACTTTGAAAAACTTTTACATTGAAGTTCATAAAATCATATAAGAAAACTAAAATACTATATCACTTCAAATTTGGAAGGAAACACTTGGTATTCCTTTTAAAAAAAGTCAAGACACATATAAAAATTTATTAATATTTAACTCACTTTAAAGACATTAAAGGTCATTTAACTCAAAAATAACTTCTATCCAATAATTTCATACATTCCTCCCACAAATAAAAAAATATATATATATATATGTTCAAGATTGTATTTAAATATTACATAATTTTTTAGTTAGCTAAATTTATAGTCACATATATACAATATATATACATAAGAATTTATATTACTTATTAACACCATAATTCGACCCATTATTTGCTTAACTCAATATTGGTTTCAAAGCCAACTAAAGAAAAACAGAAACGATCTTATTGATATTAGACCAAAACATGGGCATACAAACATAATCACTTACACGGAAGATATTTTAAAAAAATAACTTATTATTGCAACATCAACGTATGAAGGGTTTACATAAGCAGTTAATTAGAAAATCTATAATACAATAAATGTATTGGAAACAATATCAGTCAATGATAAGATTGGATCCTCAAAAGCAAGAAACAACTACTTCATAATTCATAAAAAGTAAACGCCACAATTATACACATCTGAACGAAATGATATAAACATATAGTGTATAAATAAAAGTGACGGCAAAGCCCGTATATGCCTAATTAAAACGAAATAAAACAAAAGAGAAAACGAAAAAGACAAAAAAAAAACAAGAAAGTGTCAACTACACCACAACCCACGCGTTGCGTGGGGAAGCACCTAGTTCAATTAATATTTTAGTTAAATCGTTAATGATTTCATTTTTTTAATCATACACAGTCTGATACTTGTTGATGACTTGATGTGTGCTTTATTGTCATTATGTGAACACGTGCTTGCATCACATAATTAAAAGACTAACTAAACATAGATATTAATTTGGTTTCATTTCTTTATTTTTCTAGAAAAAAAGGAAATGACCACACACACTAACGGTTGTGGATGATCACATTTTGGACAGTGTATTGTTTCATTAGTTTTTGAGTTTTCCAAACATTTTGATAGAAAATAGTATATTCGGCACATTATTTGGAAAACTTTTTTGATCGGCCAAGTTTGTAGTATTGTTTATATATAATTAAACAAAATTTAAAAAAAAAAAAAACAAACTACGGTTATTATGTCAGCTGTTATGAAATAGTTAATCTATATTACTTACTTCTAAAAAATTATATTTTTGTTATAGCAAATATTTAGTTGATACTATAAAATTCAGGTATTTTGTGTTACCTGTGTGTTAAGATAAATAATGGATTAATTATTTATGGAATGGTTGGATGCATCATGCAAGATACATGTTTTCTCTTAAACCATTCTAAAAACATGGTTTATGCAAAATGGTGTCTTTTTTTCATCTTTAATATACTATCCCATTTATTTTTGTTTTGTTAACCTATTCGTCAGCCAGTCATATGTATTAAGAAAAGAAAGAAGAATTAGATTGACCAAGTTCTATGCAGAGAACATAAAAGAAAAACTATAAAAAGAAGAATTAGATTGACCAAGTTCTATGCAGAGAACATAAAAGAAAAACTATAAAAAACAAAAGGGAGATTTGCACAATAACGTAATACACTTTATCTAAAACTTCTTTCACTTGACACATATTTTGCTATTAGAGCACTTTTTACATCATATTTTTTACTATTCATTAATTTTATGACTATTATACCCTTACTAAAAACAACAAAAAAATACAAATATTTTTGTCTCTTTTCTTATTCTTCTCTCTTTTTATTTCTTGTCTTTTCTCTTATTTTCTTTCTCTCTTTTTCATCGCATGTTTTTTTCTATTATTCTCTATATCCTAAATTTTTAGATCATAAACCATAATCATAAATTTCATTTCATTTTTATAGCAATTTTAACAAATGTAGCTAAGTTTGAAGAATTTTTACTAGAGAACATGAAACTGAATAATTTTTGACTCCTTGTATTAGATTCTTTATAAATTTTCAAATTCATTGATGTTATTCATTATTGATAAAGAAAGATTTGAAAATTATATCACTGGTTTTTGTGCTAGAAATACTTGGAAAACAGAAAGATTGAAATTCTCTAACCAAATGTTAACTAGAATTGTCTACTTTTTCTATTCTTCACTTTTTTTTTTATCTTATTCTTTTCTTGTTTATCTATTTATCTTTTTGTAATCATTTTATTTAATTATTATGACATATATTTTCAATTTTGTTTTTATGATTCATTATAATTTTATTTTTTCTACATTTTAAGATCCATTTTACTATATTTAAAAATGAATAATTGTATTATATTATCTAATTATAGTTGAATATTTAAAAGCTACGTTTTTTTTCTTGGTTTTTGGTTTAAAATAAAGTATTTATGTGGCTTTCAAAAACATCACATATGGCTTTTAAAAACGTCACATATGGCAAATCTTTGTGTTTGTTTGCTAATACACACCTTGGATAAAGACGTTCTTTAAACAAGCAAATTGACACAAGATTTAAACATTTATAAAGACAAATTTTAATAGGAAAAAATTTGCTTAGGGTCATAATTCATAAATGTTTATTTCACTGATTCCAAAGAAAAAGAAGCTGGAAAAGAAAATTAATATAGTAGTACGTAATTTATTTTTAACAAACAAAAAAAATTCATATAAATTATTTACATGTTCAATGGTCTTCATATACTATCTTACTCCGACGGTTATCTATATAAAAAACTCTAGATCATTAATTTATTCGTTGCTGTGTGCATGTGTGTTCTAAATTTTTTATTCGAATGAATATGATTGTTTAATTTATCAATGTGTTCTACTTGTCCCTGGGCGACCACGTGTTAGGTTCATTTTATTAGACTACCCATTTTCCCCACGTAAATGAGCCAAAACCTTAAGAATGTTTTTAATATATAAAAACTTTAGGGTTCTCTTTGTATAGTTATACTATAAATTATGGGACATCCCACTCATGCTCATGGACCATGGTTACCCCACTCATTATTTGATTTGTCTCTTTCTTTTCAAAACACTATATAAAAACACTTTTACCCCATAGTATATATGGATTGGCAAACGCACATTTTTCCGTCGTGCCCATAATGAATCAAATGATCACATGAAAAGTTTTTATCATGTTTTTGGATTTTCTTGTATAAAATAAGATATAAAGAAATCAGAGTAGAACCAAATCAACCACTTATGTGAGAGAGTTCAAAGAGATCCCAGCAAGAAAAGGTTGTTATCCTTTATCGTTAATTATCAACTTGTAACATCGTTTATAAAATATTAGTATTAATTATCAGTATCCAATATCAATATGATTGTTAAACTAAAAATAATAATCTTTTATCTTTATATAGTGTGTGAATCAAACAGTTCAGCAGTATTTTTTAGATAATATATTATTTCTACGTAGTTGAGGATAGAGCAGATCCGGATCCACTAGACTCCCCCACAATAATCCGGATTATTGTAAGTAGTGAGATAAGCTGAAGGGGCGGACCTACTAAGAAAGTAGGTGGGTCACCTGACCTGGGTAAACTAGATAAATAGTTTGTTTTTACATATATTTACATAAAATTTCAGTAGCACAGATGGTAAATTCTGCACTGTTGACCTCCCCATACCCGAGTTCGAACCTCCATTATGACAAAATTTTAGTTTTTTCCCTGTAACTGATCTCCCTCAATTTATATCCTGGCTCTGCCACTGTCTGAAACCAATTAATAAACTAAATATTCATTTTGATATCCATGTTCGGAAAAGCCTAGAAGATAGTACGTATGTTTATTAGAGGTAATAACAAATTCTAAATTGAAACATGCAAAACAAAAAATTTGCAATTTTGGAACTTTGAACAACATATTATCAAGTTGCTAGCAACAAGCTTTTTATTTGGCTTCTTTGGCACATTTGGAAGTTGCAGAAACGATATGATGACATATTGACATGATATTCAATCATCAAATTTGGGGACAGCTGTTAACATCAGAGCATGCTCCTTTGGGGACAGCTGTTAACATCACAACAAGCTTTTATTGTGATTGAAAAAAACACACACACACATAAAAAGCAATATGAGTTATCAAAACGGTATTAAACAAAAACGACAGTTTTGGATTTATTTAATTAAAAACCAAACTTATATTACTTTAAACCATATATCATTCTGAAAAAATAGATTTATGCACAAATACGTGATATATATTTTACATATAAATGATTTAAGCTTTTATTTTGTACGTTGTGACAAAAAGAAGAAAATAATAATGATAAGTATAAAAAAAAATTAATAATAATAATAATGAGTATGAACGATAAATATAAGAACAGAGATCGTCGATGCTCACATAATTAAAGAACCAACTAAAATTGGATATTAATTAATCCAGTTTCATTTCTCTATTTTTATAGAAAAAGACATTGCCACAACACTAACGAACGGTTGTATTGTAGATGACCATAGTTTGGACATGATCACTAATAAAACAAAATACACTCGAGTATCTTTTTTTATCACACATCAAACAGACCCTACAGATAATAAATGATGCTCAGATAAATACTTTCCTCTAAACCCCAAAAAAACAAAAACAAAAAGTTGATAATCTTTATAACGAAAAATCACAGTTTTATACTTAACCAAGTTATCATGCTCTTACAAAATGTTGCGGATATGTTTTATAAAATTTAACACTTCTAAAACTTTCAAATAATATGGAAATACTTAATTAAAAACCATACAACATGTAGAATAAATTAAAATGGTTAACTTATGGCATATTGTATAATTTTAATTACTTACAATATACTGTCTACCAACTACTTTACTTGGAACAAAAATTGCACGAAATGAAACTTTTGAAAAAGCTACGTTTTTAACTACTACATAAACTGCAATTCATAAAAAAAATGGGACAATATTGTATAAGTCTTCTTAACTCTATTATATGACATATATATATAATAAAATATATCTTAACTATGGAAAATATCTTTATACATATATAGATGATGTTATTTAGATTTGGAAACTAATTAGATTCCGAGTTATATATACTAATTCAGAGTTACCATATATAATTAAATACTGTCCGTACAGTATATTGAATCTAAATAAATTAAAACTTTAGGACAGTAAATACTTTGTTTTTTTTTTAATTTTGATGTTAAGGAAGTAGAGCCTTCTTTAAATGAACGAGGTTGTACGTAAATAAGCTTGTTCATTTCATTTATTTACATGTTGTATGGTTTTATATATTTTAGCTAGCCCAACGGTTTAATATGATTAAAAATCTAGACACTAATTCGAGTAAGCTTTTTAATCTCTATATACATTATATTAACACTCCTTGCTGACTTGTTATACCCTTGTGCAAGGACACGTGATAGGTTCATTTGAGATAAGAGCGCGTTAATGAGCCAAGCTTCCTGAAACATATGACTATTTTAGTTTTATTGCTATTGAACCATGACTCCATTGTAAAATTGGTATGGGACATTCCAGTCACGACAAAAAAAACATTTGGATTGTCAAAAAGAACATCCAAATATATCTAAAATTGATATGACAAATAAGATCCAAATATTTGCACGTTATTTAACACAATATGACATAATATACAGTAATACCTCTATAAATAATGTTGGGGCCATGACATTTTATTAATTTATAGTGATATTAATTTATATAATTAATAATTTATAGATATATATTTTATTCTTTAAATTTTTTAAAAATATGAATTGTGAATATTTTAACAAAATAAGATTAGACTTTTGGATGTTATCAATTTATAAGTGAATTTGTAATTGAATTTGTAATATATATAAAACATTACTGATAATAAATTACAAATACTCTATAAAACTATCAAAATGAAAATGATGCATATGTAGAAAATTGAATACTTAAAAAAAGTTTAGGTACTTTTATGACATGTTATAGAGTATTTTCTATCATTATCGTTTGAAATTATAGATATGAGCTATAGGATAAAATTTAAAACTTTAAAGCATACATATATCAACATATATATATATGTAAATTTACATAATTATTAATTTACTATATTATTAGGACCATATTTTACATAAAGATTTCAAAAAAATTATTATTTTATTATCTTATCAAATTTTGTTATTTTTTACATTGGTCCGACTTGGGACCAACAAAAATTATTAATTTATACTAGTGTTTATTAATTTATAGAGGTTTTACTGTATTGGGAAGTCTCTCTCTCGTCCTTGACAAGAAAGGTCTTGCTCTTGCTCTCTCACTCTCTCTTTTTCTCCTCTGCAACTTTGTCACCAAGCAAAAACTTGGATCTTCACAATTTTTTCGGCAACTTTCTCCAATCAGGTTTGTTTTTGAATACCAGAGAGCTTTCTTCATTGGATTTTGTGATAAAAGCTTCAAGCTTCAACTAGTTAGTTCATAAAGTATATTTCATTTTTTATGCACTAAATGTTCCTTTTCTTTTAATCTTTAGAAATGTGGATGAAGGAAAGGGAAAGCTTTGATCTTTTACCTTCTCATGTCATTTTTATTTCTAGTCAAAACTCAAAAAGATGGGATTTTGCTTCAAGTTTTTGTGATCTAAGCAAATTTCATTTTTTGTGCACTAATCGTTCTTTGTTTAATCTTTAAGAAGGGAAAGCTTTGATCTTTTACATTCTTATATATTTTTTTTCTTTCTAATCAAAACTTTAGAAAAGATAGGATTTTGCTTCAAGTTTAGTGATGTAAGTGTATTTCATTTTTTATGCACTAATCGTTCCTTTTAGTTGGCAAAAGAAATGGGATAGCTTTGATCGTTTACATTCTTATGTATTATTCTTTCTAATCAAAACTTTAGAAAAGATAGGATTTTGCTTCAAGTTTAGTGATGTAAGTGTATTTCATTTTTTATGCACTAATCGTTCCTTTTAGTTGGCAAAAGAAATGGGATAGCTTTGATCGTTTACATTCTTATGTATTATTCTTTCTAATCAAAACTCAAGAAAGATGGGATTTTTGTCTCACCTTTTAGTGATTTTTTTTTGTTTTTTCTCTTAAGTTGTGGACAAGGGAAAAGGAAAGCTAACATACGAAGAGTCACCCCCATCAAGAAAGGTAAACCAAAATTACATTTTTCATTACTTATTTGTTAAATAAATAGTTTTTGTTTGGCAAATAGTATTACTATCTAACTCAAATATGTTTTCTTTGATAGATCCCGAGAGGGGAAGCTAGCACATCTGAATAAGTTGAAGATTCACATGTATCATTCTTCATTATACAATTATTTCTCTTTTGGTTTTATTAAATGGGCTTCACTCTGACTTGTTTATGGTTGATATATTGTAGATTTGTGACTCTAGAAAAAGTTTAATTAAAATTTAGAAAAAAAAAAGAAAGTTTAATTACTTTGTCCTCTGTCCTCTGCTTTGTCAACAATTGACCAGGTTCGAGAACCAGAGACTGAATACAATAGAGTCATTACACTAAGGATTACGAAGATGAGGTACCTATCATATTTTTTCATTATACAATTGTCGATTTATACATTAATTGTAACAGTTTGAGTTTGCTTCGTTATAGTTGATTAATTATTTTATATATATGTAGGATTATTGCGACTGGAGAGATTACCCAGGTGTCATCCGGAATGTGGTGGATCAAAGATTTCAAGGTAGTTACGCTTCTAACTAAGATACATAGAATTGTAAAACGTACTAAAGTAATGAATAACTATGAATTCATATTTGTAATCATTCTCACGTGTCAAGATGTTCAATAGAGTGAAAGAGTGGCACTGTATATAAAATAAGTGTATAATTTGGTGCTTTGTATTATTATATTGGTTCTAATATTTTGCAGTTTGCTTAGCCATATTAATCTTTCTCCTCTTTTGTTTTGTGGTTGAAATAATTTTATTTGATCGCTCAATATTTTTCTTCATGTGTTTTTTTATGCAGCAACTTGCTGGGCTGTCTCTTGGTAAGAGCCGTGCAAGCTCTATACAACATTGGCGTTTCCATGCAACTATAAGAAGAGTTGTCTATCCAACACCTTGTCAACAACGTGACGTACGATTCAAAGAAGGGAATCCAGAACATCAAGATGGCTCTCAATTTCATGATAACAACCGGGGTTTGCAAAGAGAGTCAATGCAGGCATCGTGGAGAAATTAAAGCACGTGGCTGCTTTCATAGGGATGTAAGTAATGTATATTTGTTACTTTCCATATCGTTCATACATATTAATTACTTATATCGAAGATGTTGTTGGTTTGGCACACTTGTTATATTGTTTTATTTGATCTAAGATTAATGGTCGCCGTTTCTCCTCTTTTTATATTGTTTTTAGGCACACTTTTTCACAGTAGACAGCTTTACTCACTTGTCTGAGATTGAAGATGTTGATTTGGAAGCTGTAATCCGAAGACAACCCGTTATGGCTCTCATGCCCGTCACAGAGGAGTTATTCGAGTATAACGTTCACGACACTGTAAGTTGTTTCTAGTGTTTTCTTATGGGTTTGATATTGTTTCAAGCTTTCTTTCTGATAATCTCAAATTATTTAGAGCTTGATGTTTATTTTGTAGATGGTGATTTATCAGCATGATCGCACCGAAGATCATGAAGGAACCGTTATGCATGATGTGCTCATAGTTGGGTTTGGGAATTACTATGGAAAACCATATTGGATCATTCAGAACTCATGGGGAGAAGAGTGGGGGATAAAGGATACGCATATGTCTATCAACAGACTGTACCGGGATGATCTATTTCTCAGTTTGCTTCTGTCTACATTCCAAACAAAAGAGGATATCCAAGAGGTCCACAACCAGGAGCCGGAGCTTGAGATAAATAAATAGTTTTTGGCAGTCATGTTTTTTATGTGTTTGATGGTTGAGCTTATTGGTTTCTCTCGGCTGCCCTTTTCTTGATGACTTTGTATTTTTTTTTCTGTCGTATCTACTTACATCCTAAGTTTAATACTCTGTTTTTTGTAGTCTCCATAATTTTCATGGTTTTATTATCAAGTGATACTAAAATTCTAATTCTTGTTCTGACTTATCTCTGTGTTTCTGGTTTGTAAACATTTGTGTATGTCATTTTTGCCAGCCAACGTTCAGCTGCGGTTCTCTTCTCTAGATGGCACTGTACATAAGTTTCTCTCCCCAACCCAACTCTGATTGACGTTCGAGACTAGTAATTTGTTGTTGAGGATTACTATTTAGGCACAGGATCCCCTCCAGGATGTTCAAACACATAACAGAGATGAGAAATAAGCAATGGTTTATTGTTTTAGATTGTGTATTGTTTACCATTTTCATGCTTAGGGAAGTCATTAGCCTTATGGTGAGTTCGTCGGTGCAGGCCAAAACTAATGTAATGTAATGCATGCTATTGCTAGTTTGCTATGTTGCAAAGTGAGACTGAGAGTCCTTTAAGAGTTTAAGTAGATATAAAAACAATAATAACCTGGTTCATACTTGAATCAAACTACACTCTAATTGTTTTGCCTCGCAGTGATGACATGCGATCAGGGTCATTGCACCGCACCTGAGTCATATTACCATTCAGTTCAGGGCCTCTCTGAACTTTGTGGCACCTAAACACATTTTTCCATAGACTAGTGTCTCTTTTGGAGAAGCCCTAAAGAGGATTACTCTGCGTGTTTAAAGTTTCAAAACATCAATATACCTCTTTCTCTAGGTTCCAAAGTGCGAGATTATTCAGGATTTAGATTGAAAGAGTTTTCTCAAGATTGTCAAGATGAATTCAAAGTAGAGTGAGAGAAAGAAAGATGAGGTCAGAGGAAACAAATAGAATGATGTTTGGATTAGAGGTGAACCTGAAGAGTAAGAACAGAACCTTAATATCAAAGACCGTTTTAGAGTCTGGTTTAGCTTCTAGAGATTGTCTTAGTCGCTCTATCCAGTTCCTTGTTTTGTTTCTCAACTGTTATTTGATGAGGATCCTAAGCGCCTAGCAGTTTTTGAATCAGGAGTCATTCTAAAATAATGTTAGGACTCTTAAGGGAAAAAGCATAGGACTCGAGATAGAGTTACACCAGTTTCATTTGAATGCAAGGATTTTTTGTGATATGGAAATGATATTATTAAAAGGCATGTTCTCTACTGAGACACTCCAACAACTAAACATTCCATCCTCCACCCTGATTTACTGCCAACCACATTGGCTTATATCTTGGTTTAAACAAGAATTGATCTTTTGGAATTGCACAAGAAACCGCTTAAAAGAATCTACATAGTCGTTTCATTGACTAGTCCTACAGCTCAAGTTAAACGCGAAGAAATAGGACATAGAATCAATTCATGAGATGTATGTATACCTTGTTGGACACTTTCCCATCTTCCTCCTCCCCAATCCATGGAATAGACAAACTTCACACCCGGTTTAATCTACATAATTTCTCACAAGGTAAACTATTCTTTGGGTTTGGAGAAACTACCAAAATCCTAATGCAAGGTTTATAATTCGGAAAGGATACAGAACCATCGATTTTATATGGAAAACGAAATTATTAACAAATGTGAATAATTATATTTTTTATTCAACATAAACCCTCACCCGTTCGCCCTAATATTTCCTCTCAGGCACTATTACCGAGGCGCCGCTACCATCTCCTCTCCCCGACGCCGGTAGAGCTCCGGCTCACCGGCGTCAGGCTCTCTCAGTCCTATCAAGCTCTGCTCTCTTCTACTGCATCCTCTGTTTCTTTGTTCCATGGTCACTTGTCCCTCCCGGAGTCCACTCAAGATTTTGGATCTCGACTCCGAGCATGCTTCAGCTTCTTTATCCCCTTCCCTTACCTCAGCCTCTGGTGAATCGTCTCGATGTGCCTGCTCCGTCGTGGTCCCAGCCACGAGACGTTTCCTCTGAGACCAATGAACGCCCCAATTGCCTTGGCTTCCGCCAGTCTTACTGCTTCTTAACACTGTCAACCGCAACAACTCTCCGATCCTTGGAATCTTTTCCCTTCACCAAGTGGTTTGCTTGGCTGAAGCTGGACGGGAGCTCTGTTTTGACACTAGAGCCGACAAAGACTTTTACGGTGAAACCCACATCCTTGGCGCTCTCTAACACACCATTGATTCCGTTCTGTTCCAGGTTCGCTTCTCACTCTTTATCCAACTCCCTGGTGCTTAGGTTATCTTGGTCATTTGTGTTGCCCCTGAACTGGAAGATGTTTAGATCCGCTAAAGCTGTTTTGAACCCAACCCATTTAAACCTGTGTGTCAATTGGTTGCTTGGTTGTACTCGACAAGAAGTCTCTGAGTGTAGAGTCTGCATCCTCAGAACTGGTTGTATTAAAGCTATCTCAAGCTCAAAATGTTTAGCATCGAGTTTCTCTACTTGGTCAAGTCGGAGTCTCCTCGGTAGTAGAGTCTCGATCTCTTTGGATTGGCTTGACATCTATTTGTGTCGAGGAAAGTTGAGTACTATGGTATGGAGGACTGCATTACAGAGCTCTATCTTTAACCATGACCCGTCTCTCTGGCGATTTATAATGCTTCCATCTGATGCTCCTATTTGTTGCATATCACCAATCCCTCAACTCTTTCAGCTCCAGCGTATAACCAGGCTTAAACTCGGCATTATGATTCCACCTCTGCGGAGAGGGGATTACCGATGTTTAGCCAGTTTGATTTCTCCATCATTTCCGTGTTCTAAGCTCTCCAAAATGTATAGCATCTACTTATTGAAGTTCTCTCATATTGACTTGAAGAGTAGTGGCATTATGATCACCATTCCACGGAGTGGTGGTTACCACAACCTCTTCACGCTTCTCCCTTTCAGACTTAAAACCGCAACCACCCTTGCAGTGATCGGTTTTCAGAGCATTCTTAACCCTGCTCACACCTTTGACAAAGCACTACTTCGTGTAGATTGTCTCACTTTGATGAGATCCTCCGCTTTGCTTGCTTCATCGCCATCAAGTCTTCGAATCAAGACCCTGGCCACCTTCCCTTCCAATGATCTACTCTTGGAAGCTGCATTGATATGTTTTGATCTCACATGCTCCAGCTTGCTATTAAGCACTTGGTCCATAGCTCTCAAGACCCATATATCTCTTGCTCTTATCTATCCTTGTACTTCTACTGTCTTTGAATTTGGGGTATGCCCTCTTATGCTACTTAAGCTTTTCAACCTGATTTGTATGTTACACTCTATCTAATGGAATGGAAACATATGTGTGTTTCAAAAAAAAAAAAAAAACAAATGTGAATAATTCAAGTTATGTCTCATTTTTTTTTTGGTAGTTTTGGCAGTTATGTTTTGTATGCATGTGTTCGATGGTTGAGCTTATTGGTTTCTCTCGGCTGCCCTTTTCTTGATGTCTTTGTGTATTTGTTTTCTATCATCTAATTACATCCTAAGTTTAATACTCTGTTTTGTGAAGTATATCAGGGACCATGCCCATAATGAATCAAATAATCACATGAAGAGGAACCAAATCAACCTCATATGTGAGAGAGTTAAAAGAGATCGTCCCAGCAAGAAAAGTTGATCGTCATCAATTTGTAACATCGTTTGTAAAATATTACTAACTAGATTAGACCATTTATTTTATTTATATTATAATTTTAGAATAAAATAATTTATATGATTGTTTTTAAAAGTTTTTTTGGATAAAACATTATGCAATAAAATCATATGCTAAATATGATGGTTTGAAAAAAACATCTATTTGTAAATTTTATATTATTAATTTTGTAATTTTATGTATGAGATATGGTTATGTTTGTTGTTTGTTTCAATTTTAATTTTTGAACATGTTTGGTGAAAGTATTTTATTATGACTCGTGCTTAGGTAATATTTTATTTTTAACTACACAATAAGATCTCGGAAATCATGATTAAGTGTGATAAAATGCCAAATTTTTATTATTTTTTATGACTAACAGTATATATTTTGTAACAATACATAAAATACTAAAGATTTTATTTTGGAAATTGTATAAATCATTGAAATATTCTCTTTCAGAGGATCCTTTGGGATATTCTTAAGTGTATATTGACCAATTAATCAATAACCATTTTTGGTAACCAAACTATATTTAATCTGTAACATATTTTGTAACCAATTTATAAAAATTATATAGTTTACAAAAAAGTTGGATACTTCCATTTTATTATATAGGGGATTTTCAATATGATCAGTACCCGATATCAATTAATTAAACTAAAAATAATAATCTTTAGTTGTGAATCAAGTGGTTCAGCCGTATTTTTATTTTAATACATTATTTATTAAAAGTCTTCGTAGTTGAAGATGGATCATATCCGGATCCACTAGACTCACACACAATTATCCGGATTATTGTAAGTAGTGAGATAAGCTGAACCATTTGATAAACTAATTATTCATTTTGATATCCATGTTCGGAAAAGCCTTGAAGATACAATCCCTTCAATTATTAAATGACTAAATGAAAAATGATAACATTTTTCATGAAAAACAATTGTTCAGGTTTTGGCATGTTTATTAGAGGTAAAAAAAAATATAAGCAAAACAAAAAGTTACAATTTTGGAATCTTTAATAACATATCAAACTGCTCCTTCGGAGACAGCTGTTTAAATCATACAAGATACGATCCATATTATTCCTCATTTAGTTTTCCTAGACTATGTTCATCCATCCACTAAACATCAAATTCTCGTTAACTACGTTAATGTGACGTTTA
>NC_025686.1:23223107-23245902 GCF_000633955.1 Camelina sativa | reverse complement strand
GGAAAGAGAGTAGGGGCCTGGTCCCGTAAATAAAACAAATTAAAAGTAAGGGCAACACCCGGACGTGAGGAGCAATTGTTAATTTAGTAGGTACGATCATTGTTCATCGTCATGCGTCCAAAACAATTTCGCCTACCGGCTGATCTCTATTCTCTAGATTGTTTTATTCACACTAAATATTGTCCGTATATTGAAGCTAAATAAATTAGAACTTTGGGATATAGTAAATGCTTTCTTTCTTTTTTTAATTTGATGCGAATTAAGGAAGTAGTGCCTTCTTAAATGAACGAGGTTGTACGTAAATAAGCTTGTTAATTTAATTTATTTACATGCATGTTGTGTGGTTTCATATATTTTTGCTAGCCCAACGGCTTAATATGCTTCAAAATCTAGAAACTGATTCGTGTAAGCTTCTTAATCTCTATATAGTCATTAATTTAAATTGACACTCGTTGCTGACTTACTGTTCTTCCATAGTTCCACTAGTCCCTGCCCAAGGACACATGATAGGTTCATTTTTAAGATAATGCGTGAATGAGCAATTGAAACATAGGATTGTTTTTTTGGTTAATTATATTGATATTGAACAATGAGTCCATTGTAAAATAGTTATGGGACATCACAGCTACTGTTATCAGTGGCCAGCTGGTGTATATTGTTATCGAATAATAATTTTTTTTCTTTTACTTTTTTTGTCAAACAAAGAAAACATTTGGATTGGCAAAAAGAACATCCTTCGCATGTTATTTAAAACACAATATGGCATACTGATATATGGGACCCTGTAAATCGGACAGGTTTGAGTGAGGGATAAATAGTTAAGTGGGAATTAATTTTGGGGCCGAGTAAATATAGAAGATTTGAAGCACAAAAACTTACTTTTGAATAATCAACTTCTATACTATTAATTAGCTAGCTATTGTTAAAATAAAAATATATCTAAAACATACCATTTTGAGAACAAATAATTTTAGGTGAAAACTTATTTATTAAGTTTTACCTCCACTCCATAGTTTGCCCCCCAACAAAAAAGAACGTCTTAACTCCATTGTGACAAACCAAAAATGTTAAATTTGAAAGAAAAAAAATATGATGTTATGCATTTGTGAAAATGAACTGGTGTACCATACAATATGTAGATGCCGTATATTGATTTTAGAGTTTTATTACTGTTTTTTTTTTTTTTTTTCAAAAAAAAAACAGTATAGCTAAAAGGTAGAATTTTTGTTTTGTCAACCATCGACAGGGTAGAATATATAATTAAATAAGCTGTTTTCATTTCAATTATTTATTTGACATATATATATATGTTGTATGGTTTAATTAGTACTCACCAACAGCTGTTTATTAAAAAGTTAGTTAATATAGTAATCAATGTGAATTCTAGAGTTAATTACGTATGAGTTATGACATTGTGCTTATATGATTCCTAGTTTCCTACAGTGGTGTTTGTGATTATTAATAATTCCAAAAAACACATTAACGACGACGTTGATAGAAAATTTCAGAAAAGAATATGTAATTAAAGTCACATACATATCTAGTGAAAAATATCACTGTTTACAAGTTACAACAACAAAAAAGAAAAAAAAATCAAAGATTTGAGTTATACAAAAAGAGATACCTGAGTTTCCGATGAGAACATTTGATTACTAGCTGTTCTTTCCTTTCCTTTCACATTTCTAGCCATTGCATTTCTTATGTTTTCTTGTGTCTTTTGGTTTTGTATTTTTTAAGGAAAAAGCAATGGATTAAGAAAAGGAAAGCTAACCGAGGAAGAGGCACCATCAAGAAAGGTAAACCAAATTTACATTCTTTATTATTTATATTATATGTTAAACAAATAGATTTTGATTGGCAAATAATTAAATTATCTAACTCAAATATATTTTCTTTAATAGATCAGTCGAGGGGAAGCTACTTCATCTACACATACAGAAGAACTCGAAGATTCACAGGTATATTATACAGTATCATTGTTTATTACTACAGTCTCTCTTTTAGTTTTAAATGGGCTTCAGTGTGACGTCCCAACTAAAGGTTTTTACTTGTTTAAGGTTGATAAATTACTCTAAACTGTATATTGATACTGTATATTGTAAATTTGTTTTTATCTACTTGACTAGCTTCCATAACCATTAGAGAGACTGAATATGAAAGAGTAATTACACAAGCGGATTACGAAGATTGGTTAACATAAAAAAAAAAATTTATGATCCAGTTGTCGGATTATACAATTTATTGTAAGAGTTTGAATGATAATCAATAGTATTTTATTTGCTTGCTTATATATTTGAGTAATTATTTTATATATGTAGGAGGATTCTTGGGACTGTAGGGGTGTCCCCGGTGTACTCGAGATTTGAAGGTAAATTATGCTTCTAACTAAGACACATAGATGATAGAATTTCTTTTTGGTCAGCAACGTACAAGATTAGCTCAAAAGAGTAAAAAAAAATGATAGAATTTTAAAATGTAATTAAATTATTCTCACGTGTCAATAGAGTGAAAAAGTGGCACTGTATCTAAATAAAAAGTGACTAATTTGGTTGTATATATTTTTATTGCTTTTAATATTTTGCTTAGCCATCATTAATTTTTCTCCTCTTTTGTTTTGGTGGAATCTTTTTATTTGATCACCACAATTTTTCTTCATGTGTTTTTATGCATCAACTTGTTGGGCTGTCTCTTTGGTAAGAGCCATACAAGCTCTATACAATATTGGTGTTTCCATTCAATTACAAGAAGAGTTGTCTATCCAACTTGAAGTACGATTCAGATAAGGGCATCCAAAACATCAAGACGGCTCTCAATTACATGATATCATCTGGGGTTTGCATACGTCTACCGCCAGACTGTATGCGGACGATCTTTATCTCAGTTTGCTGCTGTCTACATTCCAAACAAAAGAGGATATCCACGACGTCCACAACCAGGAGCCGGAAATAAATAAATAGACACACTAAATTATCTAATTATATAAAATAATACGAACAAACTCAATTATAAAACTAACAACCATAACGAAATTTTTTTTTATATGCAAATAATAAAAGTCTGAGTGAAAGAGCTAGTTCCATTTGAATGCAATAATTTTTTTTTTTGTATATCTGCATTGGCATAGTGATATGGAAATGATATTATTAAAAGGCATGTTCTCTACTGATACTCCAACAACTAAACATTCCATCCTCCATCCTAATTTCCTGCCAACCACATTGGCTTATATCTTGGTTTAAACAAGAATTGATCTTTTGGAATTGCACAAGAAGCCGCTTAAAAGAATCTACATAGTCGTTGCATTAACTAGTCCTACAGCTCAAGTTAAACGCGAAGAAATAATTAAGACATCAAATCAATTCATGAGACGTATGTAGACCTTGTTGGACACTTTCCTATCTTCCTCCTTCCCAACCCATCGGTTTTATATGGAAAACAAAAATATTAACAAATTTAAATAGTTCAAGTTATGTCTTTTTAAAAAATATATATATATATATATATATTTTTTGCAGTTATGTTTTGTAAGCATGTGTTCGATGGTTGCGCTTATTGGTTTCTCTCGGCTGCCCTCTTCTTGATGTCTTTGTATTTGTTTTCTGTCATCTACTAACATCCTAAGTTGATACTCTGTTTTTTTTTTGTAGTCTCCATATTTTTCATGGTTTTATTATCAAATTCTGAATGTAATTCTTGTTCTGACTTATCTTTGTGTGTTCTAGTTTGTAAACGTTTCTGTATGTCCTTTTTGCCAGCCAACGTTCTCTTCTCTTCTCTTCTCTCGATGGCATTGTACACAATTTTCCTCTCCCCAACACAACTCATTAACTTTCAGACTAGTAAATCTTTGTTCTTCAACCAACGATATCTAATAATGTTTGTGTATGTCACAATTTCGAAATACAAAATTTGTTTTTCAACCATAAAGTAAAAAAAAGTTTCTCAACTGACGACTTACATAGGAAACAAATACTAGTTTATGTCAAAGGTATTGGCAGACATTTTATCATCTGGAAAGAAACCAATAACAGGATCATCACCAGCCAGGGCTCCACCCATTAGGATCAAGACCAACTCCAGTTCTATCGAAGACAAAGGGGACTCCAGGCAATGGGTCATCTTCCAGACCAGCTAGAGAAAAGACAATAGGTGGTTTATCCAATACATAGCGCATGGGAGAGGGAGGTTGCACTTCAACAGCATCAATCTCTGCAGCACAGCAAAACATATATTAAATTAACTTCAAATAGAAGGAAAAAAAAAAGCGTTTACCTGATAAAGAAGAAATGTCACCTTCGTCCGTGGGCTTGAGCCTGAATATAAAAGTATGAAACCGTTTTCCGCGACGCCACACGCTTGCTTGATAGATTCTAGATTCAGGAGTGGATGAGGAGGCCATATCTATAGCCCAAAACGTTAGCCAGCATTGAAGACCACTGGTGAATTCGTAATTTGCCTCGACATGCTGGACAAACACAAGTTTTGTTCCTTGAGCTTCGTTGTGCTTCTCGATAGCAGTGAGTGTCTAACTCACGGATCAATTCAGCGTTGCTTCTTTTTGACTCGCTTATAGATTCGGAAACATCCAACGATCTACTACGGAACAAGTAATCAAATTGCTCCCACTTAATATAGAAACCCTAAGTTAAGCAAACACATTCCAAATCAGATCTCGAATCAACCCTAACCTTGCGCAAAGTCAAGAGAAATCAAGAGATTTGTTTTGTTTTTTACCTGAGTTTTCTCGAATTGATAGTGATACAACAAATACTGTCGCAAGTATTCCTCCTCATCTGCTGTTCCCCACTTGAGCTCGCGCTATTTTGAGTGTGATTTCGATCCTTCGTCCAATTTCGGATTCTTATTACGGCGACCACAGTTATCCTCCATTGAAACAGAGTCCATCATGATAGCAACCCTAACAAACGTACCTTAACGTATTGAAAAATCAAAACGAATCGAGAAAAGAGAATTATCGTGTTTTCTAACTATATATATATATAGTATGTAGATTAATGATACTGTATTATATAGTCTTAATGAAAACATGATCGATTAACAAAAACGACGTCGACAAAACCAGTTTTCAGTTTTCACCGACGCCCCCAAAGTATTTGTTTTTATGCGATTGTACTCGTTACTTACAATCTTATTCTACAGCCCCGCAATTGTTGAAATTGACCTTTCTCCTTATTATGTCAAGGGAAAATGAAAATCCCATATAAAGTTTGCAAATATTCCACGCTAATTAAATACATGAATAGGTACATGAAGTTATGTATTTTTCTTAATATTTCATGAGCTTAAAAATACTTTACATAAGTAGAAAACTCCAAAACAAAGGGACACCATCTTTAAGACCAGAGGGACACCATCATCAGGACCAGCTCGAAGAAAAACAACAGATATTCAATTAATGAACTGTCATATTGGCACTGATAAAGAAAAGCAGAGCCTATAGGTGGTTTATGTTCAACTAAATGCCTTTTCCTTCCCTAGTCTATATATCGTCCAGAATTGTCATATGACCATTGATTGTTTGGTTTGATCAGATACAGCAAAACTCCTATATTGACAACAACAACAAAAAAGGGTAAAGGATGAGCAAGAAGCAGTACCATAGTCATCACAAGGCATGGGAGTGGGAGGTTCCACATCAATAGAATCCATCTCTGTATTGCACAATAAACATGTACACACGAGTTATCAACATCAGAATAAGGTAAGCAGCCAAAGAATTCTAAATGAAGCAGAAAACAAACGAGAGATAAAAATGAAACAAGCATAGATCAATTATATAGATCACTGAACCGATTCAAGAAACACAAACGGGAGGGTCCGTTTGATACAAGCAGAATGCGTAGTTCAAAACAGATTTCTATTTGCAAATTTAGATTTCTATTTCTGCTAAATTGCACATCAAAAACCTAAACTTCAAAACGGATTCTCATTCAAATAACACCAGCAGAGGAAACAAAACAAAACAGAGGGTTTGATACTATCTATTATCACTCACTCAAAACAAAACAGTCCCAAAGTGAGAAGGATCTATTATCAAGAGCAAGAGCAAAAAGCTACTAACCAAACAGAATCATAAGCACGAGCTACTAACCAAACAGAAAGAGTCGGGTCTGTTGCTGCAAATGACAAGAGAGGTACATTGAGCTCATTAGCCACATGGGAGATGAGATAATGTGGACCAAGTCCTGAAGATTGGCTGCAACCACCTTGTTCTCCATTAGCTGCAAAATTGTTTCACCATAAGAAACCATATCACCAATCCACCTTCCTCATTACAAGATTTTTTAAAGGCAATGGATCAACACTCAACAGTAGCCACATTATAGAGAGTAGTAATTCCAATGATCTTAGCTTCTTTATATTCTTAGCAACTAGTAATTCCAATGATCTACTCACAGATCTTAAGAGAAAGTGGTTCATAATGAGAGTAAAAATGAGGACTTTACCTTTGTTATTATGTTACACAGTTACGATAAACTAGTAAGAAAACATATAGTTAATGATCAAGATATATATAGTTGATGATCCATGACTAAAACAGGATTTGTTTGAAAAGAATCACCAACAATAATTGTTATAGGTGAGCTTACTGACCGTTTACACAAACACCAGCCATAAGGCTAACATGTGACAAATCAAAACAGAGCATAAGAACAATGAATCCTGACAAACCAAAAATGCAAAGTATTGAGATTTTTACCAGGAGCTCTAATTCGTTCCAAGATGCTATTGATATCCCCGGTTGAACACATTGTCAGGTAGCTACCAGCATCCTAATGGGCGGCGTCACTGAACTTAATCCAGCTCCGTCGCTTTATATAACCGTCCTGGTCCGGCCCAATCACTTGCTTAGGCGGAAGCAGGAAACCAAAGGTCATCTTCCTCATCTATTTCTCCCCATCGGAGGTTGTTTCCTTCATCATCTGTGACTGCAGAACTGCATCACCCAAACAAAATTTATCCCCGTTAGTAACGAAAAGCATATAATATGTTCAGCATATGAAGTTAGACCAGATAGATATACACAAAAAGAATAATTAAGCCTCTATAAACAAACATTCATAGCAAAACGCTTTTTAACAAAGATAGAATTTCGAAGACCTTGTCTATTATCTGAAGCAGCAGAGTTCTGAGACCCACTGTTTTGACTCTTCCCACCCATGTAGCTCTTCACATCCCTTGAACTGCTTGAATACTGGAGTTTGTTCTAGATCACTCTGCAAATGTAACAAACAAATCACCATTCATATCAAAAAGCCAAATGCACACAACAACGAAAAGTCTCATACACTGCTCCTACTGATTCATAAATCAAGCCATTCTCTTGGCAACAAACAAATCACCATTCATAAATCAAGTCATTCTCTTTGCAACTGTTTATAGTACTCATAAATATGTTTAATTAAAGTGAAGATATCAAAATCAGAAAGGGTAAGAAATAAAAACCCCACCTTAAAACCAAGTCAATCATGGTCCTGTTGCTACAAAGTTATCTCATACCTACAGCTAAAATCGTTACTGGATTTATAATTATGTATCTTCCTATTGTAACTAAAAAGGCAAAAAGTTCCTAATAGATATTGCATCACATCACAATCACACACGAAGGGCCCAGAGAAAACTATACAATACGAAGAAACAACAGAAAGCAATCACAAAAGTGTTATTATACCTAAGAATTCTCAATCCGGCGACGGACAACAGAAAGCGAATGTCGCCGCCGCGAATTGACGTTATCACTAACTCCCCCAATTGAATTACCGCCGTTGTCTAGAAACGGACCTTCGCCGGCTCGAATTGTTGCTCACCGGATCTAGCCTAACTGAACCAACACGATTACTCGCCGGCTGTCTAGACAACGACCTCCGCCGTCTCGAGCTTTCAGTATCCGCATCCAACCTCCGTAAACCACCACCGTTACCACCAGAACCAACAACCCTAGATACAGACCGTCCGCTCCTCTGCGAATTCGTCACCTCTCCTCCGCCTCCGCTTCCTCCGCTGGACTTTCTTAAACCAGATCGTCCTCTTTCTCCGCTGCTAATCTCGCTCTCACCGGAAAACGATTCAAAAAAAACTCAACAGCTAAATCATCTTTCACCAAATCCAGAACCTCTCACGGTGTTAACAAACTTTCCCGTTTCTCATCGGAGTCACTTCGATTTCAGGATCCGGCATGCGGTGAGAGAAACGGCTCAAGCTCCGTTGTCTCCTTGAAGCAGACGACCTCCGTGTAGAGTAAGAAGAGTCGTCTCGTCGCCACTCTCGGAGGATTTGGCTAGTGACGTCGTCGTTCTTTTCATCGTCCAATTGAAAGCTGAAGGAACGGGCGGGTTTGTTTATTTTTTTTAATGCATCCATATTGTGTGAGAGTAAACATAGTGATAGACTCCTCCTCACATAAGTACTAGACCGGATAAGCCTACAAAGCAAAAGACATTTTAAAAGAAAGAAACATACCCATGCCAAAGCCTACAAACCAATCATTGTTTATCTAATATGGTGAGAAAGCTCTTTTTAATTGCTCTATCATATAAGAGGATATCAAACGACAAACGCCCAACTTACTTAACTTACCTAAAATATTTTTCATTTTTTGGATGGAGTTTTTGATTTATATCATTCGACACTTGTTTGTTTGTTTTTCAAAAACGAAAACTTATAATTTTGCTTAAACATGACAATAAAGAAAAAGGTGGGATTGATGCGAACAAATCCGTTCAGAAACGTTCTAGAAGTATTGGTTAGTTTATTTTTTTGAATGAGTTAATTTTTTTTTTATGGATATTTAAAACATTTGAACCAAATTTATTTAACATATATTCGGATTTTATTAGAGTTAGCCAAAATCTCAATTGATGCATATTGTGCGATTAAACAGACTCCTCATCTAATTACTATTCCGATAAGCCTACAAAGCAGGAGACAATAAGTACTATTCGGATTTTACTACCACACTGCTTCTCCAGTCCTCCTGATCTTTCCCAACAACCAAATCCTTGTACGACCCCGTTTAGTCCAAATGACTCTCCCTAAACCGTCAGATATAAAACCCGGACACGTGTCTCTATCTCTCTTGTTTCATCTTCCTCTCCTCGTCCGTACTCCCTAACTTATACTCTCCTTCCTCCACCCATCTCTCCCTAAACATTGTCTCCATCAATGTTTTTTACACTTACGCCCTCTTATTTTCTTCAGATCTCTATTTTAAATCAAATGTTGTAAATAAATAAGTAATCAACATTATCCATTTCTATAGTGAAGAACACTTGCTAGCCTTTATTTACTATGTAACAGTATTAAAAATTTAACCATATCGGTGCTTTGGTTTGGGGGAGGTACGATTTAGAACCACCGTTGGAGGAAGGGAAAATTATTCGTTTCTTTTTTAATTTTCTATTCAAACAAAAGAAAGGAAAATATTAAAGTGGACAAAGAAAAATATTAAGAGTCAAAGTCAAACGTATCAAAGTTTTGAAACACGGTCAAGAGAGGATGGCAAATTCTACAAACGTAGCCCTTCTTCTCATACCACTATGAAGTATGTATATGTTGGTTAATTAAGACAAAAAAAAATGTTAATAAATTATTTTGGTTACCAAAACCTAGTACTAAATTTTAATTTTAAGACTTCATCAAAATCAAGTACATTGTACCATCATGCTAAGGTCACTACATAGTGGTTAAATTATTATCATAAGTCCAAAATTTTATTTGATCCACTTCGAAAATCAAAGATAGTTAGTAGATTTAGAATCGAATCCGAACAATGAAATCGTTGATACAGCATATACTGGCTACAAACTCGAGTTTCTTAATTATTTAGATATTAACTCTTCAAAAAATAAAGTTGTTTCATATTTGATTTTTGTTAACTTTTTAAAAAACATTCGTCCAAACCCCCATTTTATGTCCTCCAAAATCCAGATTTTTCCATTTTTTATGTTTCCAAATTACTTTCACAGTCAACAAGCTCAACCACAAATCCAATATTCATCCACTGATAAAATTCTAACTAAATAAGTAAAAAGTTTAGAAAAGTTTGATATTACAATTTGAATATTAGTATACTTTTCAAAATAGAGATTTATCATTACATGTTATTAGAAAAGTTAGACACATACGTATTCTACACTATTTAAAAAATTAGACACTAGTTCTTGTATAATCATTTCTTTTTGTATAAAAACTTCTTATATGTAGGAGAAACTATTGAGTAGTTAGATCTACAAAATGTGTTAATTGAAATGGGTTTTGCATATGATAACACAATAATTTGATTGTGGTGTGATGTCTTATGTTTATGATTATGAGATGCTATATAAAATAAGGAATATACGACGACATGTAACATGTTGACTAAAAACATTATGGTTAGGCGTTGTCAAAAATATTTGAAGAGAGAGAATTAGCTGTTTAGTCTTCCCTTTCATTCTACTACTCCTATATTCCTTGGGGTAATATATCAATATTTTTAACCCTTTTTACTTTTAAAATTTACTTAAAACATTTACATTTCAGTTGTGTCAAGATCTGAACTCGTACAGGTCATCAACTTAACCATTCGCGCCTCTGAGTCCACCCATAGTCACATGGTTTTCAAACGTCACATGTGGCAAGTATTTTTGTGTTGGTTTGCTAATACACCTTGAATAAAGACGTTCTTTAAAAAATAAAATTGATACCAGAATAAAACATTTATAAAGACAAATTTTAATTGGAAAAGTTTCGCTTAGGGTCATAATTCATAAAGGTTTGTTTCATTGATTCCAGATGAAAAGAACTGAAAAAGAAAATTAATATAGTACGTACCTAATTTCTTTTAACAAACAACAAAAAAAGCTTTTCATATAAATGATTTACATGTTCTATGGTCTTCATATACTATCTTATTTCAGCAGTTATTTATATATATAAAAACTCTAGATCATTAATTTATTCGTTGCTGTGTGCATGTGTGTTCTAATTATTTAGTCGAATGAATTGTTTAATTTATTATTCGAATGAATTGTGTTCTACTTGTCCCTGGGCGACCACATGTCCCCGCGTAAATGAGCCAAAACTAAAAACCTTAGGAATGTTTTTAATAAACAGTATATACTATCAACTTTAGGATTCTCTTTTTATTGTTATACTATAAATTATGGGACATCCCACTCATGATCATGGACCATGGTTACCCCAATCATTATGTATAGTCTGATTTGTCTCTTTTTTTTTTTTTTTTGTTAAAGAGACTGATTTGTCTCTTTCTTTTCAAAACATTATATAAAAATATAAACATTTGGATTGGCAAACACACATTTTTCCTCGTACCGTAAACAACATCGTATTGATATGGGGACCATGCCCATAATGAATCAAATGATCACATGAAAGTTTTTATCATTCTTTTTCTTTTTGCTGGTGAAGAATTTTCTTGCATAAAATTTAAAAGGATATAAGAGCTTCTCCAACGGTGAAAGGGATGCGAGATTCTTCTATATGTTAACTTCATCATATTATTTATTTATTTAAATTTTAAATAATAAAATTAAAAAATAGTTAAATCCAATGGAGAAGCTCTAAATCAAAACAGAACCAAATCAACCACATATATATATGTGAGAAAGTTAAAAGAGATCCCATCAAGAAAACTTTATGATATAAGATCAAGGAGATGATCGGATCTAAGTAGATGACCACACGGTGCTTTCTACGTCGATGTCGTAACCGGAGTTGACGGTGCCGGAACAAAGGACCACACGGTTCTCTTTGCGTCGACTAAGGAGTGGGATGGATCGATGGACACCACACAATCGATGAGTGAGATTGTGATAAGTCGAGGAACTCACGAATCAAGGGGAACCCGCACAAGATTGGTGAACTCGTAAAACAATTAAAAGAAAAGTTCTCTCTTTATTGATAATAGGCAAAAACGTGAACTACAAGAGCTGCAATGGACCTTATTAATATGTCGACAGCTTTGACCTTCTAGGGTCTTTGAAAAGAGAAGAAAGGCAACAAATAATTCACAAAATAAACTACAAAAGGAATCTAGATTACTTTCGAACCAACCTGCAAAAGAAAAGGAAATTTCTCATTTATTAGAAAATATTTAAACGCTTACCTTGGCTTGGGGAGGAAGTTCTTGGCCTTGGAAGCTTCTAACTCATGTCTTTTAAGTGTTTTCGTTTGGAGTGATGACAAAAAGAACTTGGGCTTGGTTGGTCTTAAGGAGAGGCCTTTCACTTGTTGGTTCGTAAAAGTTCGGGCCGATAATTAAGTCGGGCTTCGTGACGTTAATTGCACTATCCATAATATCTTCTTGTTGGTGCTTTATATCGCCAAGGGTGAGATTGTTGAACTGGTCAATGGTGCTCTCCAAGTCTTTATAGTTGATTAAACTCTCCACAGCTTTATTGAATTCTTCACGCATCGTCCTTGTACCGGATCTTGTCCTAGGCGGTTGATACATAGTTGGAACTCTAACAGTGTTGGTGATGCTTGAGCTTATGTTCTCATCACTTTATCCTTCATCGTTAATTATCAACTTGTAACATCATTTATAAAATATTATATTAATTATCATACGTCAGTATCCAATACCAATATGATTGTTAAACTTAAAATAATAATCTTTTATTATGTAAATTAAATGGTTCAGCCGTACTTTTTAGATAATTTCCTATATTCTTTTATTATGTAAATTAAATGGTTCAGCCGTATTGTTAAATTTTCGTAGTTGAGGATGGAGTCCACTAGACTCACAATTATCCGGATTATTGTAAGTAGTGAGATAAGTTGAACTAGTTAATAAACTAAATAGTAGTATTTATTTTGATATCCATGTTAAAAAAAAAGCGTAGAAGATATGTTTACTAGTGGTAAAAAAAAATTCTAAATTGAAACATGCAAAACAAAAAATTTGCAATTTTGGAACTTTGAACAACATATCATCGAGTTGCTCCTTTGGGGACAGCTGTTAACATCATAACAAGCTTTTATTGTGCTCGAAAAAAAAACACACACACACATAAAAAGCAATACTATGAGTTACCCAAAAGATATTAAATGAAAACGACATTTTTGGATTTTATTAATTAAACCAAACTCAGATTACTTTAATTTGAACCATATATCATTCTAAAAAATAGTATATGATATCTTCTTAAGCTTTAATTATGTACGTTGTGACAAAAAGAAAAATAATAATAATAAGTATGAAGGAAATAGATAAATTTCATTGTTTAAATTGGAAACAGTAACATGAACAATAAATATAAGAACAGAGATCGTCAATGCTCACCAACATTAGTGACAATATATATATATATACTATATTAGGATCATGAATTGAAGGTTCTATATAACAAAGGCAGTATTTACATAATCTCGCTATTAATATATATATATATAATATATATGTATAATATTTTAGTTCAATGGTTAATGATTTCATTTTTTTATTCATACACAGTGATACTTGTTGATGATTTGATGTGTGCTTTATAGGAAGCTTTATATTGTCATTATGTGAACACGTCCTTCCATCACATAATTAAAGGACCAACTAAAACTAGATATTAATTTGGTTTCGTTTCTTTATTCTTCTAAAAAAAGGACATGGTCACACACACTAACGGTTGTGGATGACCGCATTTTGGACAGTGTATTGTTTGATTTGTCTTTTCGTTTTCCAAACATTTTGATAGGAAAATAGTAAATTCGGCACATTATTTGGAAAATATTTTTGGTCGGACAAGTTTGTAGTATTATTTATATATAGCTAAATAATAAAACAAGATTTTTTTTTTAAAACAAACAAAGGTTATTATGTCAGCTGTTATGAAATAGTTAATTTGTATTACTTACTTTAAAATTTTTTTTTTTGTTATAGCAAAATATTTAGCTGATACTATAAAATACAGGTAGTTTGTGTTACCTATGTTAAGATAAATACTCACAGTTAGTGGATTAATTATCCATGAAAATATGTAATGGATAAATGCATCATTCATGATATATGTTTTCTCTTAAACCATTCTGAAAACATGGTTTATGCAAAACGGTTTTTTTTTTTTTTACATCTTTAATACTATTTCGTTTATTTTTGTTTTGTTAACCTATTCATTAAGAAAAGAAAGAAGAAAAAGATTGACCAAGTTCTATGAAGAGAACATAAAAGAAAGGCTATAAAAGAAAACATGCTCGAGTACTGTCTTTTTTCATTAGCCATCAAATGGACTCTAAAGATATTAATGTTTTCAATAACAAATGATAAATACTTTATTCTAAACCAAAAAGGTCCAAAACCAAGGAAAAAAAAGTTGATAATCTTTACAAATAAATGAAAGTCAGAGTTTTATACATTAAAAAGTTATTTTGCTCTTTGCAAAATGTTGCGAATCTCTTTTATAAAATTAGGGGGGTGTATTCAAATTGACATTTTAAATGATTTGTGTAAAAGTTACAAATCCTATGTTATTCAATCATGGATTTTAAAAAGTCTCCTGAAATCCAATGTTATTGAACTGATGATTTAAAAATCTACTTTAAAATCCACTGTTATTCAAAACAGTTTGTGGATTTGGATTTTAATAAATTTTAAGGATTCTAGAGGATTTGAGAGGATTTGTTTAGTTAAAAATACAGAAATCCAAATCTCATGGTTTTAGGTGGGATTTGAAAGAATTTTCCTATAAATCATATCAACTTCCCTAAAATCTACAAAAATTCCAAATTTCTTAAATCCCATCAAATCCTCCAAAATCATTATTTCAATACATCCCCCTTAGATACTTCTACAACTTTCAAATAATATGCGCATATGAGTTATAGTTATTAGTAGTAGTTTGATATTACTATTTGAATATTAGTATACTTTCCAAAATAGAGTTTTATTATTACATATTATTAGAAAAGTAAACAATCTTTAGACACTTACTGATTCTGCACTATTTAAAAAATTAGACACTGGTTCTTGTGTAATCATCTCTTTTTGTATAGAAACCTTTTTAAATGCAGGAGAAACTATTGAATAGTTAGATCTACAAAACGTGTTAATAATAAAAAAACGTACGTGTGGAAAAGATTTCTAGATATGTGGGTTATGGGTTTTGCATATATAACACAATAATTTGAGTATGGTTTGATGTCTAATGTTTTGTAGATGCTGAATATAAGGGATGATATACGACATGTAACATGTTGACTAAAAGACACGTTTGGGCATGGTCAAAATAATTACTTGTTTGATTTTCCCTTTTCTTATACTACTCCTCAGTGTTCTAAAATGCGGCCTACGCGGGTGCCTAGGCGGCGGTTATACGCTATGCGGTGATCGAGCGTCTCGAATTTTAGCTATGCGGTAATTTATGCGGTTTTAAATAATTCGGACGCCTAATAGCATTTAGGCGGATATTATGCGGTCTACGCGGACGCCTGTACGGATTCTAGGCGGTATATTGACTAAAATGATAAAAAGTACTGTAATTAAATATTTTTTAAAATATTGTTTTTGTTTCAAATAAATATTATAATTAGCCTCTAAAGTCTAAACTTATGAAATTTAATTTGCTTCCAAAGTAATTATAAACTTACATTTTGTCAATTTTACAAATTTTTGAATGGATTATGTTTTTTTTTGTTTAAATTGTGAGATTATTATAGATTCTAAACTATTTTGATAGATAAGAGTTTTGTTTTATGTTTTTCTGAAATTAAAGTGTATAAGTTTTCATCCTATATATATATGTAAATATTATTTTTATGTAAATATATATTTATATATCTAAAATATATAATCCGCCTAGATTCCGCTTAGGCACCCGCATATACGGTTAGGCGCTAGGCGTTTGTCCACCGCGTAGCAAGCGCATAGCGCGTTTTAGAACACTGCTACTCCTACTAGGTATTAACCCGCGGTAAACCACAGGCTGAACATTTTATTTTTTAAAAACTTATAAAAATAATTTATTAATTAAATTATATATAATGGTTTGTCATTAAAATTGTTGGTTTAGAATCATAGCAATTTTTTCAATTTTTAATATAGTTATTGAAAAAATGATATCAATAAAAAATTGAGGCTTGCTGTAACAATGAATAAAATAGTTTAAAGCTTTGATATAGATACTTTTGAAAAAACTTAAACTTTTTAAAAATTCATGGCTTGAGATTTTTTTTGTTAATAGGATAAAGATTTTGTTAAAGGATATTTTTTTGGTTTCGATTTTTTGGTTTCTGTTTTTAGTTTAGATGGATTGATTTTCCATGTAATCCTGAGATTTTGGTTAATTAATATAGTAGGATTTTTAATTTTTAATAATTACTAATTATTTTTTATAGCCTTAACAATTTTAGTCTTTATTTAACAATTTATAATGGCAATTACATGTAATTTTTTACACTTTTAAGGTTATTTTTAATTTTGTACTTCTCAATTAATATAGTAAGATATTCCTTGGGGGTAATATATCAATATTTTCACATTTTTTGGCCTTTTACTTTTAAAATTTTCTCAAAACATTTATTTCAACTGTGTCAAATCAAATGAGAGAGATCTGGTTTAGCTATAACTCGTAACAGGCTAAGTCTGATAGCTAGACCACTGAATCCAAGTGTTCAGAATTTTCAGACTGTGATATCCTCCTTACCAAGGTCGTGGGGTCTAGCTTCACAAGTTCATGGAAGAGTTCTGGATGGTACTTTTATTCAGTTTCTTTTTCAATCAGAAGTTGATCTTATCTCAGTGCAGAGAAGAGAACCATGGATTTTCAATAATTGGTTTGTTGCTGTCCAAAGATGGGAGGACTTTCCAAGCTTAGATTTTCTAACAACTATCGATCTCTGGGTTCAAATTCGTGGCATCCCATTACCATATGTCTCTGATGAGACAGTCGTGCTTATAGCGGAAAGACTTGGAGAAATAGTGACAGTGGATTTTCATGAAGCAACAACGACTCAGATAGCTTGTATCAGAGTAAGAATCAGGTTTGGAATTACTGATTGTCTACGTTTCTTTCGAAGAATCAGGTTTAGATCTGGAGAAACAGCAATGATACGCTTTCAGTATGAGCGTCTGAGAAGAATTTGTAGTAACTGTTACAGAATGACTCACCATAGGATTCAGTGTCCGTTCCTTCAGCGTATCCCGATTAATAGAGTCAACCCTGCAATTTCCGAAAGACTTGATCAGAATAGAGTGGTTCAGAATGATGAGTTAAACAGGGATGATATCAATTCACAATCCCATATATCAGATACATCATTTCCAGCACCAAGGTCTCAACCTCCAAGAGTGGAAACTCCTCCTCTTAATCCAGAGGAAATAGCAGCAGCTTCGCCTTACTTTCCAGAGTTCAAAGCTGAAAATGTTCAACATTTTGCAGTACCAATACCAAAAAGGGTATCAAGTATCAGAGTACAATCCTCAAACTGCTCTAATGTGACTCCATTTAATGATCATGAAAGCACTGCAAAAGAGATAAAAAATGCAGGAATTGGACAAACATCTAAATTTGAAGTAGGAGAGTCATCGAAACATCCAAGATCAGAGATAGCTAAAGATAAAGAAAGAAAACAAAAGCAAAAGATACAAGAGTACAAAGATGGAGGAATTCAGATACCTCCGAAGAAGAGATAAAGACACTCTACAATCACTGTCAAGGTTTTTTGGGAACCTGCGGTATCTTCGAAGCAGGAATAGTAGAAAGTTAGTTTACTTTTCAAGCATGGTTTGCATTTTTTGAATCCTGCCTATCTACAGCAGAAGGAAGATGAAGAAATGGCCGCAGATCAGTCTACTGATCTCTATTTCATCTTTTAGCTTAATCGGTTTGTTTACCAATCTATAAGTAACTTTAGAAGAAAAAAGGCGTTGGCCACTTTGAGTTATGCAACAATGAGATTATCTTTCTTCATGTGATAATCCAAACTTTGTAATAGGTGAAAAGTAGAAGCTTCTACAGCTGTAATTTTGGTTCATGTTATATAAAATCAGACTTGTTGAAAAAAAAAAAAAATGAGAGAGATCTGAGCTCGCACCAATGATGGGTCATCAACTTCCTTCGACAATTCGCGCCTTCTGAGTCCAACTATACTGTCACGTGGCTTTCAAACGTCACATGTAGCAAATATCTTTGTGTTGGTTTGCTAATACACCTTGAATAAGGAGTAAGGACGTTTTTTAAATAGTAAAATTGACACAAAATTAAAACATTTATAAAGAGTAAAGACAAACTTTAATAGAAAAAATCGCTTACGGTCATAATATATAACTGTTTATTTCATTGATTCCAGAGAAAAAAAAGCTGGAAAAGAAAACTAATATAGTACGTACGTAATTTCTTTAACAAAAAAAAAAAACTTTTCATATAAATTATTTACATGTTCTATGGTCTTCATATACTATCTTACTCCAACGGTTATCTATATAAAAAAAACTCTAGATCATTAATTTATTCGAATTAATCGTGTTCTACTTGACCACGTGTTAGGTTTATTTTATAAGACTACCTATTTCCCCACGTAAATGAGCCAAGTAAAAACTGAAAGTATGAAAACTTGTGATCTAATCAATGTAACAAAGGTTTCTTTTAAACTTCTCTTTAATTGATAGAAAATCTGTTTACAAGTTTGTTCTAAACAATTTTCTAATCTCTCAAGACTCTTCTAAAAGAACCCTCACGCTCTCTCTAAGTTTTTAGCTCTTCTTATTTCTTAAAGACTAAAACTTAGAAGCTAGATTAACTTTTCCTTGTTTGTGCTAAGACTTACAATTAGCCTTTGCACCCTATTTATAGAACTAAGACTTCTCCTATTCTATACCTAATAGGATTTGGACAATTTCCTTTTTCTTTATGATATAGGAAATTTCTCTCTTTATGTTTACATTCCTATTGTAAACATGAAACTCTTTGTTCTTCTAGAAGCTTCTCGCACCTTCTACTCTTGTATAATTCTTTTAGCTTGTTAAACACCGACATAATCTTCCTGATGTTCTGTTCTTGAATCAGTACTCTGTTCTTCTGAAGTAGTTCATCCTTTGAACACATGTTACATCTTCAATCTCCCCCTTTTTAACTTTGTGTTTCTCAAGCATAATAAATTTTGGCTTAGAGGAAAGAAAAACAACAGCTTAAAACCATAGTCAACTGTTCATAACATAAACCCCATCCGAACATTAAGCCATAGTCAAACAACCAAACAAAATGAACCAAAATGATCTCCGTCACAAAAAACAAACTTCCAAAGTCGTAGTACAAAACACAAAGCTAAGTTTAAAGCTCCCCCAGAATTTCAGACCAGCTAAAAAAAAAAACTCCCCCAGAATTTCAGACCAATCAGCAGCTTCTTCTCCATCTCCCCCTGCTTGAGAATACAACAGTTAAAAACAACTCAAATCAACTTGGAAAGTGGATGATTCTGTATGAGCCTCTGTACTACGTCCGTAAGCCTCTGTAAAGCTTGTGCTGTATCGACCAAAGCCCCATAGGAACTCTCCTCATCGTCTTGACCAAACTGTGGTACACGAATGCTACCCAACTGAATCACCTCTGAAGTTGATGAAGATCCATCATTCATTTGGCTGTGATCTAGTGAAGGGTCTGCGCTCATAGGAAGCAAATTATGTTTAACCGCATAAGCACGCCCAGTCCTAACACATGGAGTATAAAACTCAACAGCCACTTTTTCCTCCGAATCTGACAACACAAGCGGAACCTTTTTGAACCTTAAGAGTTTCGAAAATGGTTCTAGGAAAAATTACATACCGAGAAACATCACTCCAACTTATCTTCATAATCTGTTTATAGATGAGTTGTCCGAGATCAAACCGAATTCCTTTGACAATCTTATACACAATTCGAGCACGATAAACTGAAATATGATCTCGATGAGCCGAAGGAACCCAATTATAACCTGCTAACATGAAAAGAGCTGCAACATCTCCTGGTAGATTCCTAACCCTCAACTGATTCCATGGCAACTTGTCTCGACCACTCAGAACTTTTGCAAGTTCATTCTTACTTAATTTTTCAACAGCTGCATCTGCTAGCATCTCATCTTCAGTCAATGATGCAAGATTAAGTGCCTCATTGATAACGCTAGGAGAAAACTCATACCAGTGACCTCTAACAAGAATTTCACTCTTAGTTTTTTCTTTTGGCAGATTAGCAAAAAACTCACAAACCACTTCTTTACTAAAGACAGGCAAATCTTGTACCGCAAAATGCAACCCTAGATCCATAATCTTATGAACAATCCCAAGTTTATCCTGTAGAGAAAAATCCATTTCTCTTTCTTTTGTAACATCTCGAGAAAAAATGTCTGCATACTTTGCTTGAGCTTCCTTGGACACAAAAACATCAGACCGAAACTCTCCTTTTGTTCTAACACTCTTCACCTTTGTTTTTGCAGATTTAGATCGCTTGGCAACAGAGGTAGATCCTTGCTTCATCTTCCGCTTTTTACCCGTGTGACATGCACTCTGTTTTTGCACAAAGACTTCCTCAAACCCGAAATCCTCAGAATCCGAAGCAACTTGTTTTCCCTTATTTTGAACTTCTTCTTCCTCATGATTGGAGACTTCTTTATCATCAAGCCCTTGTTCCGATTTGCTCTCTGTGGAATCTTCACCTTCGTCCGAATCAACTTGAGTATCACCACCAGATCCAACATAAATTTGATCCTCATCACTACTCGAGTCATCAACTAGGTGTGGGCGATTAAAAACACCATCATCTTGAATCACCTTTGATTTCTTGCCTCCTCTCACCAAACCTTGTCGAGTTGCTCTCACCATCTTCTCTTGAAAATTTTTGTCAATCGCTCGATACAACCAAAGAAAAAACACACACAAGATTTTTTTTTTCTTCTTTTCGATACACCCGATGACAACCACCAAACCTCTTTTTAAAATAAAACCCAAATAAACCGTAAAAATAGAATTGGTTTACTTAAATATTTATTTCCAAAAACCAGAATCCTTTATACCTTTTTTTTTCCCGACTAGCTTCGACTCAGAATCACATCTCACACACACCAATTGAGTTCCTCAATGTTGCAAATCGATTAAAATCTAAAGCTTTTGTGAATATATCAGCTAACTGATCTTCAGTATCAACATGATCAATCTGAACTTGCTTTTTCTCAACCAATTCTCTGATAAAATGATGTCTTACATCAATGTGCTTGGTTCTTGAGTGTTGGACTGGGTTCTTAGAAATATCAATTGCACTTTTATTGTCACAATACACTTGTAAAATTCCTGAATCCATACCATAATCTGCTGACATCTGTTTCATCCATAACAACTGAGTACAACAACTTCCCATTGCTATATACTCTGATTCAGCTGTAGATATAGACACTGAATTTTGTTTCTTGCTTAACCATGCTATGAGATTATTACCCAAAAAGAAACATCCTCCACTAGTACTCTTTCGATCTGTCACACTTCCTGCATAATCAACATCACAATACCCAACTAAACCCTGATTAGAGCCTTTAGAATACCAAATTCCAAAATCAACAGTCCCTCTTACATATTTAATGATCCGCTTGACTGCTTCTAGATGTGATTGTTTTGGATTCGACTGATATCTTGCACACATTCCAACACTGAAACTCAAATCTGGTCTACTAGCAGTGAGATATAACAAACTTCCTATCATTCGCCTGTACTGCTTGACATCTACTTCCTTTCCATCAATGTCCTTTGACAATTTCAGAGATGTGCTCATAGGTATCTTGGCTTCTTTACACTTATCCATCTGAAATTTCTTCAGAAGCTGCCTTGCATAAGTACTTTGTGAAATGAACGTTCCTTGATCAGACTGAGTAATTTGTAGTCCCAAAAAGTACTTGAGTTCGCCAACCATACTCATCTCGAATTCTTGTGTCATGTTACCCACAAAAGCATCCACTAGCTTCTTAGATGTACTACCAAAAATAATATCATCAACATAAATCTGAACCATCATGATATCATCATCTTGTTCTAAGACAAACAAGGTCTTGTCAACACTTCCTCTAGCATAACCTTTCTCCATAAGAAAACTAGTTAGCCTTTCATACCAAGCCCTTGGAGCTTGCTTTAACCCATAAAGAGCTTTCTTCAATTTATAAACATAATCTGGCTTGATAGGATCCTCAAACCCTTTGGGTTGTTCAACATAAACTTCCTCCTGTAAAATCCCATTCAAAAAAGCACTCTTGACATCCATCTGAAAAACCTTAAAGTTTAGGATACAGGCCATTCCTAGAAACAACCTAATTGACTCTAGTCTTGCAACTGGTGCGAAGGTTTCTTCAAAGTCTATCCCTTCAATTTGTGTATATCCTTGTGCTACCAATCTAGCCTTATTGCGAACCACAACACCACTTTCATCAATTTTATTCTTGAAAATCCATTTGGTACCAATGATATTCACATCTATTGGTCTTCGCACTAGCTCCCACACATCATTCCGTTCGAACTGTTCAAGCTCTTCTTCCATAGCAATAATCCAAAAATCATCTTGAACAGCTTCTACATGATTCTTTGGTTCAATCATCGACACAAAGCACTCATAGAACACTGTCTCCAAAACTGTAAAGTAACTTGTCATCTTTTGGAAATCGATTTTAACTCCTCTAGTCTTCATCTTTTCATTCAAATCTCCAATAACATCAGATGCTGAATGATTTTTGTGAACAAGTTGTAACCCTTCTGGTTTTGAAACAGGCACTTCTATCTCAGATTCATCATATCGTGTCTTAGTTGCAACTACTGGTTCTGTATCACTATCTG
>NC_025686.1:23179435-23223047 GCF_000633955.1 Camelina sativa | reverse complement strand
TTTATGAGTCTTCTCAGTTCTTCCATAACTCAAGATTTTATCAAGTTGCTTGGTGCCTGCAAACATATGTATCTTCCTATGCTGCTGATCCAAATCTGATTGTAATTGTGAAGTTTTTTCTTTTTCTTTACACAGCTGCTCCTCTAGTTTGTCAGCTTTCGCAGATAACACCAACTTTTCTTTCATCAAAACTAGTGAGTCTTTAGCAATCTTCTTCTCATCCTCTAATTCATTTTGTAAAGTCACGATCAGTTCCTCAAGACGAAGTTTTTCCTTTATTAATTCTTGGTTCTCCTTTCCTAGAGTTATGAGTGTGTCTCGTACTTCTTTGTAACTCTGAACAATGTCAAGAATCTCTTCCCCTTCTGATTCTGAATCAGTTACTTCTTCCCCATTCTCAAACTTAGTGATTCCGACCATTGCCACCAGATTAATAAGCTCTTCCTCGCTACTGCTATCATCATCTAATTCATTCTCAATACTGATCATGGACTTCTCTTTCTTAGTTTTAGAATTACTCACACATAAATCATGTGTATGTCCAGTACCTTTGCAAATTGTGCACTTTGCTTCTCGTATCTTGCTTGAAGGACATTCTCGAATAAAATGTCCATATCCTTTACACTCATGACACTGCATATCAGCTTTTCTGTCTTCACTTGTTCTTTTGAATAAGGTAGTTTTCTTTTGTCCTTGACCCTGTTCAATCCTTCTCAATGCTCGATCAAACCTTCGTACCAGCAGACTTACAGTATCCTCCTCTCCTTGACCAGTCGTATCTTTGCTTGCAGTTAAGGCTATGCCTTTTGGTTTCTTGATTCCGTTCAGCTCCATCTCATGTGCCTGTAACATTCCAACCACTTCACCATAGCTGAGATTATCCAAGTCATGAGATACAGTTAAAGCTGTCTTATACCCCATGAACCTAGATGGAAGACATCTTAGAAACTTTTTAATTAATTTCGGGTCTTTATAGGTTTTTCCTAGGGTTAAGGCCTCTTGTGCTAATGCACTCAACTTGGAACTGAAATCTGAGATCGACTCATGATCCTCCATCTTTAGGTTCTCAAATCTTGATGCTAACATGTCTTTTCTTGAGCTCTGCACTTTGGTGGTGCCTTCATAATGGATCTGGAGGATATCCCATGCTTCTTTTGCTGTTTCGCAACCCTGAATCAAATCGAACTGCTTCCTCCCAACACTGCAATGAATTGCACTTAAAGCTCGCGAGTTATATTTCGATTTCTTTTGTTCTTCATCAGTCCATTCTGATTCGGGCTTTGGAATTCTCTTTCCTGATTCATCTTTGATCGTAGGTTCTTCCCACTTTTCCAGAACAGTTTTCCACGCAAGTCGATCAATGCCTCCTATTATGGACTTGATCCTTGACTTCCAAAATCCATAATTTCCATCATCCAAAACCACCTTATTGTTGTTGATCAGATCTCCGTAGCTCTCCATCTTGTCCGCAGGAACTCACCCGTAATATTTTGAACAAGTGCCGCTCTGATACCAATTGAAAGTATGAGAACTTGTGATCTAATCAATGTAACAAAGGTTTCTTTTAAACTTCTCTTTGATTGATAGAAAATCTGTTTACAAGTTTGTTCTAAACAATTTTCTAATCTCTCAAGACTCTTCTAAAAGAACCCTCACGCTCTCTCTCTAAGTTCTTAGCTCTTCTTATTTCTTAAAGACTAAAACTTAGAAGCTAGGTTAACTTTTCCTTGTTTGTGCTAAGACTTACAATTAGCCTTTGCACCCTATTTATAGAACTAAGACTTCTCCTATTCTAAACCTAATAGGATTTGGACAATTTCCTTTTTCTTTATGATATAGGAAATTTCCCTCTTTATGTTTACATTCCTATTGTAAACATGAAACTCTTTGTTCTTCTAGAAGCTTCTCGCACCTTCTACTCTTGTATAATTCTTTTAGCTTGTTAAACACCGACATAATCTTCCTGATGTTCTGTTCTTGAATCAGTACTCTGTTCTTCTGAATCAGTACTCAGTAATCAGTACTTTAGGTATCTCTTTTGATTGTTATACTATAAATTATGGGACATCATCCCACTCATGGACCATTGTTACCCCACTCATTATTTGATTTGTCTCTTTCTTTTCAAAACATTATATATATATAAATATAAACATCATAAATATAAACATTTGGATTGGCAAACGCACATTTTTCCTCGTACCCTAAACAACATCGTATTGATATGGGGACCATGCACATAATGAATCAAATCACATGAAAAGTTTTTATCATTTTTTTTTTGGTGAAGGATTTTCTTGCATAAAATTTAGAAGGATATAAAGAAATCAATGCATAACATCGTTTATCCTTTATCGTTATATGTGAGAGAGTTAAAAGAGATCCCAGCAAGAAAAGCTTATCCTTTATCGTTATCAACTTGTAACATCGTTTATAAAATATTATATTAATTATCATACGTTAGTACTCAATACCAATATGATTGTTAAACTAATTAGTGTGTGAATCAAATGGTTCAGCCGTATTTTTTAGTTAACTCCCTATATTCTTTATTAAAAAAATTTCTTAGTTGAGGATGGAGAAGATCTGGATCTACTAGAATCACAATTATCCGGATTATTGTAAGTAGTGACTAGTGAGATAAGCTGAACCAGTTAATAAACTAAATAGTATTCATTATGATATCTATGTTAAAGAAAGCGTAGAGTATATGTTTATAAGAGGTAAGAAAAAATTCTAAATTGAAACATGCAAAACAAAAAATTGCAACTTTGGAATCTTTAACAACGAATGAAGCTGCTCATTTGGGGACAGCTGTTAACATCACAGCAAGCTTTTATTGTGCTTGAAAAACAGCACACACACATAAAAAGCAATATGAGTTACCCAAAAGGTATTAAACAAATTAAAACGACATTTTTGGATTTTATTAATTAAAAACCAAACTCAGATTACTTTGCTCTTAAAAAAATATCATTCTGAAAAAAAATATAGATTTATGCACAAAGACGTGATATAATTAAGCTTTAATTCTGTACGTTGTGACAAACAAAAATAAATAAAAATAAGTATGAAGGAAATAGATAAATTATTTAAATTGGAAACAGAGATCGTCGATGCTCACCAACATTAGTGACAATGCTATATATAAATTTAGGATCATGAAGCCTCTATATCTAAAAAAGGTAGTATTTACGTAATCTGGCTATTAGGATATGTCTTTATGCTATGGGTTTTCTGTATTATTGTCCAATGGTTATTCTTAGAACGATTTATTTTTTAATGATACACAGTGATACTTATATTGTGATGAGTATAAGTACCAAACCTTGAGTAGGGACAGAGAGTAGGGGCATTGACTCGTAAATAAAGGAAAAAGTTAAGGCAATTGTTTTTGGATTGGCAAAAAGAATATATACAGTATTTGGACTGGTTTTGAGTGATGTTGATAAAAAAAGACAAAGACTGGTTTGAGTGAGGTAGAGAGAGAGAGTCCGGGAGAGAAAGAGATAGGGAGACAAGTGAGAGAAAAAAATAGGGTTTTTAGTGAAGTAAAGAGAAAGAAGATCTGGGTTTGGACTGAGCTAGAGAAAGAGGTCAGATCTCTTCTTATTTTCTTTCTTTTTTGATTTCTCCTCCATCGTCCTTGGCTGTTGCATCATCTTCAACAGACCCATCAAATCTAAAAATGTAAACATTTTTTGTGATAAAAGCTTGAGCCCATCGATCATAAATCTTTACATTTTTTTGTTTGAAAAGCAATTACTCTTTACAAACCTGATCAAAATGCATAAAGCTCTTAACTTTTGATATCAAAGTTTTCATTTTTTTTGTGAAAAAGTTTCAAGCTTTTTTTTGTAAACAGTTAAAAGCTGGATTGCAAGCTTTGTTTCTTAATAGTTTCTATGGATTCCTTTTATTATGGCCGGTTAACTGGATTTCAAGCTTGTTCTAATCTCGTTTCTATGGATTCGTTTGTGATTGAAGCTTAAACCCATCATCAGTCTTTGCATTTTTTTTTGTTTGAATATCAATTACTCTTTATGAACCTCATAAAAATGCAGAAAGGTCTTAACTTTTTCATATTTTTTGTGAAAAAGTTTCAATTTTTTTTTTGTAAACAGTAAAAAATTTGACTGCAAGCTTGTTTCTTAATCGTTTCTATGGATTTCAATAATGGGGATTTCAAGCTTGTTCTAACTGTTTTTTTTTGTTTTCTGTCTGCTAGATATGGATAGCGGAAATAAAGGAAAGGGTAAAGGAAAAAAAGTTCCGGAAGCTCCACCAACGAGAAAGGTAAACAAAACTTGTTTTTTCGTCATCATTTATTAAAACCTAATTTCAAACAACGGAACTGAGATACATAGTATCAGTGATTAAAATAATTTTACTCCATTTATATATTTGTTTTTTTATATATGTAGGTTTCTACCGGAGGAGCGAGTACATCAGAGGTTATCATAATTATTATCTCATTTTCATTAATTATATATAGTTTGATTTGGAACGTTAATACTAAAAAGGTTGGGTAATCGTATTATGTTTTTATAGCCTGATTCTTGGGATTGGGGAATGTATCCCGGTGTAATCGACCGTGTCCTCGATCAAGTAAATCAAGGTACCTGCCTGAGATATCTATTATATTGATCAATTAATAATGTGTTACATTAAGATGAATTGTAAATAAAAACCTAAGAATTTGGAAGACGTAATACAGTCCTCTTGAAAAACGAAAGTGACAGTTTCATCCAATAAAACTACGACCACAAGCATCTGAGTATATAAAATGAATGAAAAATTGATGAGTCGTTGTTTTATTACGCCTTTCAATTAATCTAGTAATTGAAACTAATGCCACTGTCTCTCTTTGGTACTTTTTTGTGCAGCCACCTGTTGGGCAATCCCAATAGTGAGGGCAGTGCAAGCTCTTTTGAACATTGGTGTCGGTTTGCAGCAGCAGATTCAACTGTCAGTGCAGCATATGGTCAACAATGTGGTCTTTTGTCCAGATCAAGGCGTCGCCAACATCAAATTATCTTTAAATTTCATGAAGAACTTTGGAGTTTGTGTAGAAAGTCAGTGTTGCCACCGTGGTGAGCTACAAAGGAGAAAATGCAAACATCCAAAGGTAAGTCATATTATATTATTCTTAGATATTTCAAATTATCAATAATTAATGTGAAATTCACTATATTGACAATTTTGGGTAATAATAACTTAATTAACACACTATAGTATCTCATTCCTACATTCACACTAGGTTTGGGTAAAAAAACCTGAATCAAAAATTTGAACCATAACCGACCTGAAAATATGGTCTCGAATCCGAAACTGAAATCGGTAAAATACTTTATTAGGTCCTAATCTCCTAAACCCAAAAATCCAGAACCGAACCTGGGACCGAACCGAGAACCGAGTGGATACCCGACATGCTCAAAATAAAATAATATACATAAAAATATTAGTTATAATTTGTTTCTTTATAACATAGTTATTCAAAACTATAGCTGAAAATTCAAAAATATTAACTTTTTCTAGATCAAAATACTAAAAAATAACCAGAATTATATTGAAATGTTTAGCTATATATTCAAAAATTTAACCAAAACTTTTAAAACTTATTTTTTTTAAAAGTTTTTTTCTTAATATTAATCATTAATTTTTTCAAATAATCGGGTAAAAGTCGGGTATTTTGGGTAATCGGGTAAAACTTTGGGTAATCGGGTACAAAATACCCTAACCCGAATGATACCCGATTTTTTCCGGATATTTATAGGTTCTGAAATTTTAGACCCGAACCGACCAAACCCGGTAAAACTCGAACCGAACCCGAACCGATATTTTCTATTTACCCTATTGGGTCCTAAACTCTTCTACCCGAAAGATCCGAACCCGATCGGTTCCTACTCAAACTCGACCCGAGTACCTGAATGTCTAGGGCTAATTCACACAACATTTATGTAGAAAGACCAAAAACCTATCATCATTTGTAAATTTTTAAAAAAGTTATTGTAGCATAAATACTTTTGGTTACATTTTATCATCATTTGCAGGTTCACTGCTACACAGTAGACAGCTACATTTACAGCGCTGACATTGAAGATGAAGATCTTGTAGAAATAGTTCGAAGGCAACCTGTTGCAGCCTTCATGTCATTTACTGATGAACTATTAGACTACGACATCGATAGAAACGTAAGTTTAAATTATCAATATATTTTTTTTTACTATTATTTATTTCAACCTCCAATTTATGTATAATTTTTTGTTTGTTTTGTAGTGGATGTTTCATCGTGATCGTACCGAAGATGGACTTTTCACTCCCATGCATACTGTTCTTATAGTAGGTTATGGACGTCACAACGGATGACCATATTGGATTGTCCAAAACTCATGGGGAGAACATTGGGGAGATGGAGGATATGCTTATGTCTACCGCTCGACTGTTCGTGGACGTTCACTGTCCCAGTTTGCTGCAGTTTTTCAACCTAACATTAGAGGATTTCCAAGATCTCAGGGACCAGATCAAGCATGATTTTCGTTTATATTTCTTAGGTTTTCCTTTAATCAAAACTAGAGATTTTAATTTTTCATTGTACAGAAGATATTTTTTATTGATGATAAATAGTTAATCTTGTCATGGCTTCAACTTCTCCGATTAATTTCATGTTACCTTTTTAAACTTAACAGGAATCGGGATAAGTTGATCCGATTTTATGGTAGTATTCTCATCAGATTTAGAACCTCGTCAGTGTTCTTGGAAATCCTCAATAAAAAATCGGATCCAATTTCTTCAATGACGTTTTTTCAAACCAGGTGTTGATATATCCTCCTTATCCACACACTTAGCAATCGATAAGACAAATATTTTGAGAATACAATGAGCAATTTCTCCCACGCTGACCTCATATTATATGATTTATGAATATGCAGCAACTCTCTCTCTTGGGTTGCTACCAGTCACATGAATTGTGTTCTCTTATTCAAATCTTTTAGACAACAACATGATAATCCTAGCCGATATTCAACTTTATATGGAAAGCTAAAACATCAGCAAGTAACGGTCGTGCGAGGAATTAGAGTAGGTCTTGGCCAAAAACAATACCGGCTAGAAGAAAACTAGTTCGAGAGAATACAATCAACACTGAGAAGTGGGAACTGTCGAAAGATGAGCAGAATAGCAAATAAAAGATACAAAAATCAAGAACTGTAGAAGATTCAGATGGTTCAGAAGAGTAAACTATCGAAACATAAAGATATGTCTTGAGACTCGATACAACTTATTAGACTAGGACAACGTTTCTAGACTGAGAGGACTTCAATAGGCAACACTAGAGGGTGTTAAACAGTGTGTGTCATCATCACCAAGGGAATGGTATACTTTTCCTTTAAAGAGCAGACCAGGTATCGAGAGAACAAAAGTAGAAAGCTCCAGTACGATCGAAGACAAAAGGGACACCAGCTTCAGGAGGAGCACGAAGAAAGACAACAGGTGGTTTATCTACACATGAAAACACAACATATTAATAATTAGCGAATTGATGAGGGAAAGCAGAGCCATTGATTGGTTGGTTTGATCAGATAAAGCAACAAGGTAAAGGAAGAGTAAGAAGCAGTACCCTCGTCATCAGAATACATGGGAACGGGAGGTTGCACATCTATAGAATCCATCTCTGTATTGCACAATAAACACACAAACGAGTTAACAACATCCGAATAAGGTAAGCAAGCTAGCCAAAGATTCTAATCAAAGCAGAAACCAAACATAGAGAGAGAGAGGGATATAAGAAAATCACCTTCTTGCTTGGGCTTGAGCCTGAAGATGGGAATATCATACCGTTTCTGTAGACGCCACACTCTTGCTTGATAGATTTGCGATTCAGGATTGGATGACGCCCTATCTGTAGCCCAGAATGTTAAAAAGCAGAGAAGACCACCAGAAAATCTGAAATTTGCTGAGACATGCTTGTCGAACACGAGCTTCTTCGTTCGATGAGCTTTATTGTATTTCTCAATGGCAAAGANAAGAAAGACAACAGGTGGTTTATCTACACATGAAAACACAACATATTAATAATTAGCGAATTGATGAGGGAAAGCAGAGCCATTGATTGGTTGGTTTGATCAGATAAAGCAACAAGGTAAAGGAAGAGTAAGAAGCAGTACCCTCGTCATCAGAATACATGGGAACGGGAGGTTGCACATCTATAGAATCCATCTCTGTATTGCACAATAAACACACAAACGAGTTAACAACATCCGAATAAGGTAAGCAAGCTAGCCAAAGATTCTAATCAAAGCAGAAACCAAACATAGAGAGAGAGAGGGATATAAGAAAATCACCTTCTTGCTTGGGCTTGAGCCTGAAGATGGGAATATCATACCGTTTCTGTAGACGCCACACTCTTGCTTGATAGATTTGCGATTCAGGATTGGATGACGCCCTATCTGTAGCCCAGAATGTTAAAAAGCAGAGAAGACCACCAGAAAATCTGAAATTTGCTGAGACATGCTTGTCGAACACGAGCTTCTTCGTTAGATGAGCTTGATTGTATTTCTCAATGGCAAAGATGGTATATTCACGGATGATTTCAGCATTGCTTCGTCTTTGGCTAATAGGCGGTGAAGTATCCAACGACCTAGTAGGGAACACGTAATCATACTTCTCCCAATCAATCGTGAAACCCTAAATTAAAGCAAACGGATCCCAAAAAAATTATATTCTCATCAGATTTCGAATCGAAACTAAATTTGAAGGAAAAAAAGGAATCTAGAGATCGGATTTTACCTCGGATTTATTGTACTCGTAGTGAAACATCCCATACTGTCGAAGATACTCATCATCTTCCACGTTTCCTACCTTGAGCTGTTTTGACGACGCTTTCGATCCATTGTCCAACTTCAGAATCTTACAAGGACGATCGTTAACCTCCATCGAAACAGTGTCCACCATCATCGCAACCCTAACAAACGTACGTACCTTCGCGAGGAAGAAGAAGAAGAAGAGAAGAGAATATTCGTTTCTGGTTGAAAGATTCGGGAAAAAACTTGTCTACAAAATATCTTCTTCCGACTTCTGAACCACACATAATTTATAAATAGTTAAAAGAAAAAAACAACCGCCAATAATTCTCAATAAAAATACAAAGCCCACTACTGTGTAATGGGCCACACTAAGCCCGTTAGCCTCGTCGTATCATGCTGAATATGAGACAAGTAGATTGGAGACATATTAATAATAATCTGTGTAAATGTTTTTATTTTCTTGTCCAAGTTTTCTTTTTATTCAATAACTACAACAATTTTTTAGTTCATTTTTGTTAATTAAAATTTATGATAAAATTTAAACTAAAATCCTACCTAGGTTTCTAATCTAATACTAGCTTGAATAACTTTTTTTTTTTTAACAGTTTATTGTCTCTAAAATAGTTTTCTGCAGTAGTCGGTTGTCTGTGCGAAATATACAAAAGATCTGGACATGTACCTGAATATAAAAGCCAAATTAAGTTCTCAAAAACAAAAATCCAAATTTTATGTAATGAGGAAAAAAAATCCAACAAAAGCCCCATATTATGTAAACGCACGTTGAGCAAATAATTTTAGTTCATGTGGACAAAATATGTTTTCAAATGACACTTTCAGAAACCTTGAGCCATAAGAATGATTGCAGAAATATTAATTGTGTAGTTTTTCATTACTTAATTAGGTCTAACAGTTTTATATGTATTTTTAGTTTAAATCATAATTAACTTGAAATCGTTTGTCCACTACATACATAACCGAGAACATTGTGGTAAAGCAAGTTTAGATTGAATCATAATTACTTTAAAGTCATTATACATTTATATTTATTAGATAAGAAGCTCTCAAACATAATCAACCAAAACATCTATTAATCATTATTCAAACTTTTACAATTTATGAATGCATAACACATATAATATTATGTTACCTCATCTTCGTAATACCCTCGTGTAATTACTCTTTCATATTGGATATCCAATGAAAACCTTAGTTGGATTACATGAAAACCCATTTAAAACCAAAAGAGAGATTGTAATGATATCATTACCATACATGTGAAATCTTAGATGGGTCACATGAAAACTCATTTAAACAGAATGATAGATTGTAATAAATAATGATATAATACATGTGAATAAGCCATGCTATGAAAATTTATTAAAAAAATATATAGATTTGAGCAAATATTTGTAGTGTCATAGGCACCAAATACGTACTTAAATAACAATTTTAGATGCCAAAATTATTTGTTGGGGGTGTTAAATGATGAGATAGGTGAGAGACATTTTAAACACGATATTTCGTATTGAATGCTAATATTGTCATCTATTAGTTCAAACTTCAAATTGATGTAAGTCATAAATAACATCAATATACATATTTAACACTAATATTGCTAATTACAATATTAGTTCAACACTTAGCAAACAGTCAATTTTAGTCGAAAGGATAAAGTCACAAAAATACTAAAATAGATTTCATATATTTGTAAACACATGGATTTTGCATAACAAATCAATGTAAATACGGAAAATAATTTGAATGTTCATATATTTTTTAATTATTTACATTGTGTTGTACCCCTAAAAATTAATCTTATAATACAAATTGCAGTTTTAGCAACAGTAAATTATATATGTCAATGTATATGTTACTTTGAGGATCAACTATCAGAAAATTTAATTACATACATAAGACTATAAGAGAGACAAAAAAAAATGTAAGTCTAAACAATCAACTTAGCCGCCGTTTTGACAGAGACAGCTTAATTGGGCTTATGATAAACCCATTAAGAAGATGAAAGAAAAGCCCAAACAGCCTAAATCTCCTCTGGTCTCCGTCGTTGTCGTTGCCTCCTCCTCCTCCTCCTCCTCCGTCTCAGTGTCATGGCGCCTAGAATTTTGCTTAGCGGAGATCCTCTTGGACGTCTCAATCAGCTCTTCAAACGTGTTCAATCGGTATCTCTCTCTATTTCTCCTTCTGCTCTACGATCTCACGTGATTCTGTATCTCTTAGGGTTTTTAATCGAAGAAGTTCCAATCTTTGCAGGTTAGCAAATCCGCTGGTCCGTTTGATGCTCTAATTTGCGTCGGACAGTTTTTTCCTGACTCTCCGGAACTTTTAGATGAGTTTCTGGAGTACGTCGAAGGTCGAGCTCAAGTTCCGATTCCTACTTACTTCACCGGAGATTATGGCGTCGTCGCCCCTAAAATCCTATCGACGACTTCTAAGAAAGCTGAGAATCAAGGGTTTAAGATGGATGGGCTTGAGGTTTGCCACAACTTGTTTTGGTTAAGAGGAAGTGGGAAGTTCACTCTTCATGGTAAGTGTTTCAGAAAGAATCGATTTTTATATTTTCAATAGGGTTTTTGTCAATGATATTGTGCTTTTGTTTGTGTTGTTTAGGTTTGTCTGTTGTTTACTTATCTGGTAGACAATCATCTGATAGTCAATTTGGGAAATATAGTGAAGATGATGTTGATGCTCTTCGTGCACTTGCTGAGGAACCTGGAGTGGTTGATTTGTTCTTGACATATCCTTTTTTTTTGTATTTGTTGATGAATTTGGAACTATTGGTTCGAGCCTTCCTAAAAATTAAGTTCTTTTACAACTTGGTCGTCCTTAATTACTTTACACTAATGAATGGCCTGCTGGAGTCACAAACAGAGCTGCGGTTTCTGATGTTCCTGAAGGAGTGTCTGATTCATCGTGTAGTGATTTCACTGTTTCTGAATTGGTAATGGAAGTTAAACCTCGGTAAGTACTTTTTTTCGATTCTTATATTGTTGTTACTGGGAAATGTTGATAAGTTAGGAACTTATTTTGGTGTTTCTGTTGCCTTTTGTGGCAGCTATCACATTGCAGGTTCTATGGGGGTATTTTATGCCCGTGAACCTTACCTCAATGCTGACTCTACTCATGTAACTCGCTTTATTGGTCTTGCTCAAGTTGGAAATAAAAACAAACAGGTGTGTTCTTTATAGTTCCTTTCACACATCTTGGTACCTCATTGTTTTTCTCTGTTGATATTGGTTCCTTTCTCTTTGATTACATGCCTCGGAGTGGTTATCTTAACTGTATGCATGGCTCCTTCTAATATGGATAAACCTAGTATGCAGAATCTGTGCAAGCTCATGAATCACATCAAATGGAATTTCTTGTTTGTGTTTTCTGCTGATTTGTTTCTGATCATCATACAAATTTCACCAATTCTTCAATGTTACTTCCTTTTTCATATCTACAGAAATTTCTTCATGCGCTTTCTCCTACACCAACATCTACCATGTCACCATCAGAACTTAGTGCAAGGCCTCCAAACACTACAATACGTCCTTATACTTTACAAAAGGGAGCTGCTGAATCGAAGAAGAGACCAAATGATAGTGACTCTGATTCACAGTATTGGAGGTATGATGTCTCAAAGCGGCAAAGGAATGGATCTGAAGGGGAAAAGCTCTGTTTCAAATTTGTATGCTCAGGTTCCTGTCATCGTGGGGAAGATTGCCATTTCCAACATAACGCTGAAGCAAGAGAACAGTGTCGTAGGGGTGTATGTCTTGATCTTATCATCAAAGGTAAGTGTGAAAAAGGCCCAGAGTGCAGCTACAAGCATGAGTTTCAAAATGAAAGCGTACAAAGGAAGCCCAGATCTGAAAATGCTAACAGGTAATTTCTGATTTGCTTCTGATCACTATTCTTGCAAAGTTGGTGCCATTTTTGCTAGGGGCTGAGACAGTAATTGTTGTTTCAAAATTGCTTTCTCAGGTCAAAAGAATGCTGGTTTTGTCTGTCAAGCCCGAGTGTGGAGTCACATTTGATCGTCAGTGTAGGGGAAAGTTTTTACTGTGCTCTACCCAAAGGTTATCTAGTGGAAGACCACATACTGATAATCCCAATCGAACATTTTCCCAATACTCTGGTCTTATCCCCTGAGGGTGAATCAGAGCTCAGTAGATACCAAAATGGTCTGAGAAATTGTTACAAGAGCCAAGGAAATGATGCAGTTTTCTTTGAATTGGTCTCTAAACGTGTTTCTCATGCTAACCTCCAGGTAAGGAAAGTTCCCATTGCAAATCAGGTAGGTCTTTTGAATCAAAGAAGTTGCTTACATTTGTCTGTTTTAATCTACTTCTGTAGGTTGTTCCTGTTCCATCATCCAGAGCTCGTCTTCTTCCAAATATCTTTAGTCTGGCGGCTGAAAAACTGGGGTTTAAGCTTGTGACGAAAAAGTGTAAGCTGAATTTTCTGTATTTCCTTCTCTATCTTATCGAATCTATGGAGGCATGGACCCTAGATTATATATACCTATGTTCGTCCCTAGCTTTCTGAGTTACCTTTTTGATTAAGTTATGTTGTCTTTATTGCAGTTAGTGATAGTTCTGATGGCAGAAAATATCTGCAGAAGGAATACGATGCAGCTTTGGGGCTCTTCTATGTGGAACTTCCTGATGGAACGGTTTTATCACACACCCTGGAAGAGAACGAAGTTTTCCCTGCACAATTTGGACGGGAGGTAAGACATTTCATGCATGGGTGACTTTGCTTAATACTACTATAGAAAGATGCCATCGATAATTCATATGCATGATGATTTTAACAATATGTTCAATACGGAGTTGAACATTCACCATAGTCCTTTTATGCTTAGACCATAATATTTGAAGTTTCTGATTCGATTAGATAGATAACATCTGATCCACCCTAACATTTTTAGGATCCCAAAGGCATTTTGTTGCTTAGGAAATGACATTGGATTTTACAGGTTCTAGCAGGGCTGCTAAAGATCCCAGATAGGGCTGACTGGAGAAACTGTAAAATTAGCCAAGAAGAGGAGGCAAAGCTGGCTGAAGATTTCAAGAAACAATTTCAAGAATTTGACCCTTGCCAATAACGTTGCTGGACAAAATATACGATCACATATTATCTTGTGGGCTTCAATAATGTAAACTCAAAGTCTCCAATGCTCTCAGGTATTGTGTTTCTGTTCTAGTTTAATGCCAAAATTTCTACTATCTTTTGACCGATTATGTTTTCATCTAACCGCCAGACTTGAAATTTTCTCTAGGTCGGAAGCCGAATCATGGGATGCACCATCAAAGATAGCTTTGTTTGTCTCTCTCCATCTCTAGAAACAGGTTCATCAACAGTGTTCTTTATTTTGCTCAGTTAAAAGCTAACAGTCTTATTCCATATCTTATCTTACTGTTTTGCTTGTAACTTCTTCTTTTTGCATCTTGTAAAACAGTTTCTTTGATTAAATTATAGTTTGTTTGTTGAGATGTAAGAGAGTGACCATCAGAGAAACACACAACAGTCGCATTTGCTTCACATGTTTTCACCTAAACTACTGACTTCTTGTTGGTTGGTAAAAAATTATTTTTTCTCATCTAGTAATTAATCTCAATCATTTCTAGCCTAAGTCTAGAATGGTTACTGTAATAAACCAAAACCCACGGAGCATCAATCTTTAACAGCTTGATGAAAACCACATTCGTGTCAAAACAATGAGAGTGAAGCTGGTTTTAGTGAATCAGAATCAAACTCTCAGAAGCATTTGAAAGATGGTACCTTGAGAATGAGGTTAAACATATGGTAAAAGAAGAGAGAAACATCATCTCTTCATCTTTAAGGTTATAAATCAACCTTTTTCTTTTGTTGATGTTGGTTGTTGCAGCTTTAGCAAAAGAGTAAAGGAAACAAAACCAAACCCTCCTATAAAGGGTTTATAGATTCTTGTCTATGCCTGTGCACATGGCTCTGTAGTATTGTTACCTTCTCAATCCTTTAAATTTGTATGGTCCCATATAGTAGTAGGTCTCTCTATATATATATCTCTCTCTTTAAATGCATCAACAACCCTCTAATCTTCTAGTAATTTAGGCTAATTTGCATATTTTTGTAAGATTAATTTCCCCATTTATTGTTGTTTTCCTTATTTTGGAAAAATGAATAATAAATAAATTTTGTCACTGGTGGTAGTACAGTCCCACCTGGACTTAGTCGGATCCAGTTCAGACTTCAGACATCAGAGAGGAATATTTATTAATATCGGTGGGTATATTAGTAATCAATTTGTCACGAGGCTCGACCATCATACGAAATATCTCATCTCATTATATAGGGAGGCCGGCTAATAATTTAGTACTAGTGGTTAGATTAGGTAAATAGGTAGTAGTACATATTTTTGACCACTTTAGATTTCGACAATTTATAACATTTAATCAAACTCAGTTTCTATTCTTTAATCTTTGTTTATGGTCTTCCACCTAATTATATTGGACTTTATAAATACTACTATACGATATTCAAAGAATATACAGTAGTATATAATAAGATTTGTTTGAACAGTAAAGAAGAAACAAAGAGAGAGCTAAAGGTCGTTGTCCGTGATCACTTCTTACAGTTTAAACGACAAGAAGCCAAACTCAAATCTGGTCGTATTGAATCGTTTTGCTGATGTCCCCACACATACGACACCAAATTACGATCTGCAATACTCGCCACTCCTTCTCGTTTTCTTCTGAATCTCTATGATTCGTTTTCTTTTTTTTTTTTTTGTCGGTGCTTTGCATTTGCATTGAAACGAAATAAGATTTTTAATTTTGTTTTATTTAGGGTTTTTTTTATAAGTTCAAAACTTAAAAGTCATTAATTAGTGACAACGGAACTGATTCTTACACCACGTGTTTTGTTACGATTTTTTTTCTTTTTTTTTTTTTGTAAAAAAATGTATTCTTATAGGTGAATTAATTCTTAGTAAAGAAGAGCTCTGGTGTTTGCTTGGCTTTACTCTACTTTATGAACAAAAAATATGTCATAATCTACACATATCACCATTTTGCTAATGTAATAATTCAAGATTTGAGATATGCAAACTTAAAATTCATTTTTTTCAAAGGGGGTAATAAGCTTAAAATACAATATAAATTAGAAAATGTCATTTCTATTTAAAGGTTGAATTTCATTACATATCAAAATCATTCATACAGTGATTCTGTTTGGAACTAGCGTGTGATTATGGACTCACTGTTTACTTAAACGATTAATACTATAATTTGAACAAAATCTATGTTTTCTTTTGTCCATGTTAATGAAATGACGTTTCCGAACGTTCATTTTGCATGGTTGTGATCTTTTTTATTTCCTCACCAAATATGCTACACCGAGAGCGAGCAAAATGCAAAATCTTGGGAAATACGAGCAAGACGATAGAAGTCAAGTTAGGTGTTTTTAAACTACTACAACATTTTAACAATTTGTTTATGCTTTTGTTCATCACTTTCCCGCAAAGTTAGTTATAATTCGATTTTTCTAATTGGAGCCTAGGAAGATGTATCCTAAATTGTCTATAAAAGTCCATCTCTTTTTCTTTCTTTTTTTTGGTATTAGGCAAGTTTAAATATTAATCCGTGATGGAGCGCCTCTGTAATCAGTAATATATTTTAAAAATTTCCCGGGAGGTCTTCATCCACTAGAGAGAATGATCAGTACACTTTTCTTCTTGGTCAACATGTTATCAATTAACTTGTGGACCTAATCTTTGACATATTTAAATCTTATTATTCGGCTTGTGATCAATTTCAAAAAATTTATAGACTTCCATTTTAATTTGATGGAAGTATATAGAAGCTGTTACGTCGGTGCTTATGTTGTTCCCATCAATTAAAGTGAACTGTTGCTATCAGTTTTATAACCATAGGTTTTTTTTTTTTATCTATCTATCTTCTTTTCTTTCATAAAGCAAACAAAGTAAGATATGAGAACAACGTGTGATTCTTGTAATCTTGTGAGAAGAATGAGAAAAATAAAAAAGAATATACGAAACTTGTATTTTAAAACCAAGAAGGTTTGATTGTTATTTTGAAAATGAAGGAAGCGTAACATACGTATTATTATATGTTTTTTTTTTTTTTTTTTTTTTTTTTTTTTTTTTTTTTTTTTTTNCTTTCATTAATTACCGAAAAGAGTTACAATGAAGCAAATAAGAACCAAGAGAACCAATACAAAGGGTAAAGGGGAAGACGGATAGAAGAAGGGAGAAGAGAAGGTGTCAGCTAAACCGCGCCTGACCAACAGAGAAGAAGAGGGAGACCTCGTTTCAGACCCAGCTGATGCATCGCCGTACATTTGGTCTTTACTGTAGAGAAGACCAAAGAGGCCACCCTGATCGGGGGGAGAGTTAGACCGTCGTGGTAGCGTCTGTTACGTTCATGCCAGATTTCATAGATAGCTCCTTGCCAACCTTGAAGAAGGGCAAGGGATTGAAACTTGGAGGTAGAGATAGTAGGGAGCCATGCCAAAACTCGATCCCATTGAGCCGGGGCATTTGGGAATTGAAGTTTAAGGGTGATCCTTCGCCATACCTCCGCTGAGAAAGTACATTCGAAGTAGAGATGGTCTCTCGATTCGTTTGCTAGACCACAGAGAATGCAAACCTGTTCTTACGTACTTTGTTTGTTTTTCTTGGTGAAGATTGGATTAAGATTTAAGGGGATATAGGAACGGGTTAATTTGTCTCCTCATTGGATTCCTTTTTCTTTAAATTCAACAATTTTTACAATACAAAACAAATTTCAATCCATTCCACCACTTATTATCTTTGACTGTGGAGATTAATCATTATGAAAACATAGACTTCATATGCATGATCATACATATCACTAGTAGATATAGACAAACATAACTTTTCGAAGGTATTAACTTTGAGTAACTGAGTTGAGGAGATTTGAAAAATATAAAAGTTTAGTCGTGCGTCAATTAAGGGTATTTTCAACAATATTAATTAGTTTTATTTGTTCCCTATTTTTTTTAAATATATATTTTGTATCATTATTATTGCGTTTGTAACCAAACAGGACTTGAAATCTTGTTCAAATAGGATATGCTTCCAAGTGTTTGGTTATAATTTCAATCGGAGACAACAACAACTGTTTATAACCATGTCCTACATATATAAAAGAATGATTTACACGACAGAAATTTTGTTAATTTACAGGAATCATGCCAACATATATCTCCATATGTAGTATATATAACATATAGTATGTTGTTAAAATGTTTCAAAAAGTGTAAAATAAGTATCTTAAAAGTGGGTTTAGCTTTTTACTAATCTTATCTAATTTGACATGATAATAACCTTTACCCTGTTTTACTTATCAATAAATCCAAAAAATAAATTAAAAACGGTGGTTGGTTAATCATTCGTAAAGATTCAATTATATGTAGATCTTTGTCTCACTACAACTAATTAGAACGTAAAAATAATTCTAATTTTTTTTATGTTTTGGGAAACGCTTTATTTCACATAATTCTCAAAACCCAATGAAATTAAAACATACATGTGTAGGAAATCTATTTGACTAAATTAACATAATAGCACTTTCATGGAACACAAAAAGAATTTTAAATTAAATTCACTTCTTCAATCCAAAGAGAGCAAAAAATAAAAAAAGAGAGGTCAATAATAAACAAATGGTTTCTAAAACCCCACTAGGCTCTTCTCAGACAAATACACACACACTAGTTTTCCTCCATTGACACTATCCCACTACCTTCTTCTTCTTCAAAAAAAAAATCCCACCTTTTCTGTTAAATCAAATCTCTCTCTCTCTCTCTCTCTCTCTCTCTTGATCTCTTGTGACCAATTGAGAGAAGAAAGAAACGTTTTTTTTTGTTCAAACATGAGAGATTAATTGCACAATACATCTTTTGATTACTACCGTTCTCTTCCACCAAACTCAGTTCCTGTCTTTAATTTAATCTCTCTCTTTTTTTTTTTTGTGAACATTAAAAGAGAGAAAAATATAAAAATCATTCCTTTGCTTCTTTATCACTGTTCCTTTGCTGCAGAGCTTCTTCTTGCGTTTGAAGTCATTTCATCTCCTTGTGCCACACTTACGATTGCTTTAAACTTGGGAGAGCTTTAAAGATTGAAAAAACCCATCAATCAATTCTTTTTTTCAGTCTTCCTCGTGATCATCGAGGAAGCTTTGATCTCTTCTATGGAATGGAGATTTTTATTCTCCTTCTTAGGATCTCTCTTGTTTCATCAGTTTTAGTTGCTGCTTCTTCCTCAGGTCTGTTCTTTTTTAATTTCATTTGCCCTAACAAAAAAAAAGCCAATTATTTGTTTTAACTTTTTTTGATTAGTTTGGGATTGATCAATTTGGTAAATTTGAAACCTTTTTTTTAGTTTGGTTTTTGCTAAATTCAATAAAAAAGGAAACTTTATTGCAAACACAATGCGACGCAATTGAGAAAAAAATGTGTTTTTTTTTTATAAAGATCTCAAATTTTTGGGTTTAATTGTTTTTTAACTTCAGGATTGGATTTGGTATCTCCGTTATCATCATCACCACCGTCTCCATTACCGGAAATTTCAAAAGGGTTTGGTCAAGCACCGAGTCATTCACCTGAATCTCATAAATCCGGCAATGTGCCACCGTTTCAACCTTCTCAACCGTCTCTTCCTCCTGTAGCTGACGTGGCAGCTCCACCACCGTCAGATTCCATCGGAAGTGAAGCGCCGACCGGTGAGCCTATCGTCTCGGTTCCTGTTGCTCCAGGTGAAGTGTTGATCTCTTCTTATAGACAATTAATCGAACACTTGGCAGGCACTTTTGAAACAAAAAAAAAGGAACTTGAATTGAGTATTAAAAATTCAATTTTTTTTAATTGGGTTTTGATTCTAATTCAGCTCCAGCTACAGTACCTGTGAAGGATTTACCGGGAAATTCGCCTCTGGTTCAGCCCATTGTACCATCTGCTTCACCACCTCAGTTCATTCCAAGAGATGCACCAAAGGAGCCTCCTTTCTCAGGAAGAGTTTCTCCAGGTATGCGTATATACTGCGAGTTCCTGATATATAGTGATTAAAATCTTGATTCTTTAGCTTGCAATGTTTAGTCTGTAATCTCGAAACTTTAAACGTTAGCATAAATCTTGAATCTATAGCTTGCAATGTGCTCTAGTCTTTGACTTGAATCTTGAAACTGTAGCATAAATCTTGAATCCTTTAGCTTGCAATGTTCTCTAGTCTTTAACTTGAAACTTGAAACTTTAAACTTTAGCATAAATCTTGAAGATTTAGCTTGCAATGTTGTCTAGTCTGTAACTTGAATCTTGAAACTTTAGCATAAATCTTGAAGCTTTAGCTTGCAATGTTGTCTACTCCGCAGGCCCGGTTTCATCCCCTGTTTCAGATATTCCTCCATTTCCATCTGTGGCTCTGCCTCCGCCTACACCGAGCAGTGTACCTCCTAGAAATTCTTCTGACAATCACAAGCATCCAGTTGAAAAGCCTATTGCTCCTGGTATAGTACCATGTTTTGCTCTCCCCTTACTCTATTTATCTTTCGAATTCGTTTTATGGCATAAACTCATTTTTCGTCTCTGAATTCAGTTGCATCTCCACCAACAATATCAATTGACATTTCCCCGCCAGTTCATCCCGTCTTACCAACGTTAACACCCTCTAGCTCACCTGGTATGCTTTTGCAGAATTACTTACTCTGTATATAGTTTCCTCATATTGTTGCAAAAATGTCTCTGTTTATTATCTTGAGATATCTCTCAAACTGTGCAGTGCCCACCTCAACTCCAACAAGAAGAAATCCGCCAACTACGCACCCGGTTTTCCCAATAGAATCCCCTGCTGTCTCACCAGGTTTGCTCAAATTTTGAATGTGTGTTTATCCGTTAAAAAACCATATCCTGAACATCAACATTTCCTCTTCTTTTCTAGACCATGCTGCGAATCCAGTAAAACATCCACCGCCCAGCGATAATGGAGATGATAACAGAAGTCCAGGTGCTGCACCGTCAAATGAAATTGCTAAACCCTTACCTGTCGTCCCACATAAAGGTTAGATTTTTTTGAAGGCATCAATCATATAAGTTACCGTTATTTCCGGTATCAAGAAGACTAAAATCATTTTATTATTATATTACAGCTTCTCCTCCTTTGATAGCTCCCTCAGCTCCAAAATTCAACGGACACTCTCATCATACATCTCCATCTACTACTACTCCACCGCCAGATTCTACACCAAGTAATGATCACCGCCATTTTTCATCATCTCCTCCTCTACCTCCAAACCATCGACATCATCAAGAACGAAAGAAGATCACAAATAGTCCAGCTCCTTCACCACCATTACCGCATCCAATATCTCCAAAGAAGTCAAACCATCGTAAAGGTTTCTACTTTGAGATATTTAGATTGGTCAGTCATCACACTTCTCGTGATCTTAATTCTCTGTTTTTCTTATGTTGTGTTGTTGTTATAGGTTTAATGACCCCTCCTCCATCAGCACACCATGCTCCTTCTTCTCACATTCCTACATCTTTGATTTCTCCTGCTCACGCTCCAATCTCTTCCTCTATGCAACGCATCTCCGCGGCTCCAGCACCTTCTCCAACCCAAGGTTTGACTCTGCTCATAATCTTCGGACAACAAAATTTGTTATATCTGTTTTATATTTAACCTCTTTGCTTGATGTGAAATCCTAAATTCTGTTTGCTTGTCCTAAAGTTTTTCCTCTCAGGTCCTCTTCAAGACCTTCACAATCTCGGAAATTCCCACTCGGTCCACCGCTTCAAGCATTTCCTCCTCCTCCCCCTAATTCAGGTTCTTAAAGATTTTTTTTCATATATTTTGGGAACAAAACTGTTTTGTTTCGGTGTGAAACTAATTGCTGTTGTTGTGTTCTGTAGATTGTTCTTCAACTGTTTGCTTGGAACCGTACACAAACACACCTCCAGGATCTCCATGTGGTTGTGTTTGGCCAATTCAGGTTGAGCTGCGCCTTAGCATGGCGCTCTACGACTTCTTCCCTATGGTTTCAGAATTTGCTCGGGAAATCAGTGCTGGAGTTTTCATGAAACAAAGCCAAGTCCGTATAATGGGAGCTAACGCGGCTAGTGAACAACCCGAGAAATCCATTGTTCTTATCGATTTAGTTCCTCTCGGAGATAAATTCGAGAACATGACTGCAATGCTGACTTACCAGAGATTCTGGAGTAAAAAAGTCTATATAGATGAACCAATCTTTGGCAGATACGACGTGATTTACGTTCGTTATCCTGGTTTACCTGCTTCTCCGCCAACTTCTGGTATGACCATTATAGATCAAGGACCATACTCCGGTACTAATAATGGAAGGGCAGTCAAACCGATCGGGGTTGATGTTCCAAAGAAGCCCCACAAGAAGGATCTCAACGCCGGAAGTATTGCTGTGATTGTTTTATCAGCAGCTGCTTTTATCGGTTTATGTTTCGTTATCGTTTGGTTTTTGGTTTTCCGACGACAAAGAGATCAGCGGCGTCTTTCTAAAAGAGCACCAGTTGCTCGCTCTTCGCTGCCTTCCCTCTCGAAACCATCAGGTAAAAAACGGTTACTGATAAGGCACCCTTGTTAGTTACTACTACTGTTGCTGTAGGAAGAAACAGGAAATATAACTAAGTTGAATGTGCAGGCTCAGCGAGATCTTTAACGGGAAGCCGGTTTAGCTCAACTTCATTGTCATTTGAATCAAGCATTGCTCCGTTTACTCTCTCTGCAAAGACGTTCACCGCAAGCGAAATAGTGAAAGCTACTAATAACTTTGATGAAACGAGGGTTCTTGGTGAAGGTGGATTCGGAAAGGTTTATGAAGGTGTTTTTGATGATGGAACTAAAGTAGCAGTTAAAGTGTTGAAGAGAGATGACCATCAAGGTAGCCGAGAGTTCTTGGCTGAAGTTGAAATGCTTAGCCGTCTTCATCACAGAAACCTTGTGAATTTAATCGGTATTTGTATCGAAGATCGTAACCGTTCCCTGGTTTATGAACTCATACCAAATGGCAGCGTTGAATCTCACCTCCACGGTATGTTTTCCAGACCTTAAATATATATCAATTTGGTTTGGTAAGATATGGTTTTGGTTTTCTTATATTTGAAGCTAAATCTCTTGTTTTCTTTCTGTTTCTTGTTCAGGGATCGATAAAGAATCTTCGCCATTAGATTGGGATGCTAGGTTAAAGATAGCTCTTGGTGCTGCCCGTGGTTTAGCGTATTTACACGAAGACTCTAGCCCCCGGGTTATACACAGAGACTTCAAGTCCAGCAACATCCTTCTTGAACACGATTTCACACCTAAAGTCTCTGACTTTGGATTGGCTCGAAATGCCCTTGACGATGAAGATAACAGACATATATCGACTCGTGTTATGGGTACTTTTGGGTAAGATAACAAAAAAAATCACAATTGGTACAAACTGCTGCAAACTTTTTTTTGTTCCTGTTCAGATTTTAACTTATAAATGTTGCTTTTTGATAGGTATGTGGCACCGGAATACGCAATGACTGGGCATCTTTTGGTGAAGAGTGATGTGTATAGCTACGGAGTTGTGCTTCTCGAGCTACTTACAGGGAGGAAACCGGTGGATATGACTCAACCAGCAGGACAGGAGAACTTAGTTGCATGGACTCGGTCTTTTCTCACAAGCACAGAGGGGCTTGCAGCTATTATAGATCGGTCTTTAGGACCCGAGATCTCATTCGATAGTATAGCTAAAGTTGCGGCGATAGCTTCGATGTGTGTTCAACCGGAAGTATCGCACCGTCCTTTCATGGGAGAAGTAGTGCAAGCTTTGAAACTTGTCAGCAACGAATGCGATGAAGCTAAAGAACTTAACTCTGTAACTTCAATAACTCAAGACGATCTGAGAGATGACACACGAGCTGAGAGCTCTTGTGGTGGAGGCTCAGGGAGGATGGCTCGGTATCCGTTGCTACCGAATTACGACTCTGAGCCTGACACAGAAAGAGGACTTTCAGTGTCGGATATGTACACAGGGTCAGGGAGGTTCGAGAGACAGTCTAACTCAGGTCCCTTGGCCTCGGGTCGAGGCAAGAGGTTCTGGCAAAAGATGAGGAGATTATCGACAGGAAGCTTGAGCGAACACGGGACACCAACTGTCATGTTAAGATCCGGTTCGCGTTGAACGATCTTTTGCCAGCTACAGAACATTGGAGTTTTGATTGCCGCCCTTGTAAGTTAAAAAGACGGAAGGGAAGCTGGTGGCTTGTCTTACAAGCAACTCTTTGCCTCCTAGAAGTGGAAACCGGTTAATCGAAGAAACCAAGAAGAGATCATCATTCCCAGTGTCAACAAATTAGTTAAAAGAGATGTTTGTATGTTAGAAGAGAAACAAGAGATTCTGTTTAATTTGAATGTACATATCACGTTTTATGAGCTAGCAAGCATGATCTTCCTTTACAACTCCGGTACAGACCACCGGTTCGACTAATAAAATTGGATTTTTAACACATATAAAGCCATTCCATATTCTGATTGGTTGTTGCGTTTGGACCAATGGAATCATAAAAATCGTGTGTTTGTATCGATGAATATAAAAAATATGTCAGCGTCGCATCGCTGCAAGGGAAAACAAAAAAGTGTACAGTCCACAGTGACCAAACAGATGGCACGTCCCTGTAAGTTTCGAAATCAATTCGAGACCTATTAACGTCTTTTCACATCACTAATTCTGTCTTTTCATTTTTTTTTCTTTTTCGTTTGGTATATATGAGAAAGAGAGAACATTAAAGAAAAAGAAAAATATCCACCCACTTTTGGTTTTATCAGAGAAAAGTCCAACTACATAAGTTAGTGGTGTATTGAAAATTTACTCACCGACCAGCTTCCTAATTTTAGTAACTCCTCATCAATTTTTCCATACCTTTTCCTGGATTCCTTTTTAAAATTATTTTACATAAAAGTATTAGTGTATGATACTATGAATTTTGAAAGTAACTATCAACATTACTCTATATCATCACGAGTTTAAGATCCTTGTTCCTTTGTCTTCATATTTTCTTGGTGGACTTTTAACGAAAGCAAATGCTAAAATTATATTATTAGTAAAACGTGTAACATATTTTCAATAACAAAAAAAGACAGCTTATAGACTTAATAATTACAGGACTCAGTTCATTGTATTTTATTGATATTATCACCAAAAAAATGTATATTTTCCATGTATATATATGTCTACACTTTTTGTATATATATAAAGTGTGCAAGAAACAAATATCACAACAGTAGTGGTACGGTCTCACTCTTTATAATTTTGACTCCTCTCTCTTGAGTTCCGAGAGAGAGAGAGAGAGAGAGAGAATGGAAGACGAAATGAGGAAGAAAGAAGACGAGACGGCGGAGAAGGAAGTGACGACGACGACGAGGAATACGCTAGTCGTCGACGAGTATACGCCTGATGAAATCATGAGTCTCGTTGAGTCATCATCATCATCTTCACCGACGACGACAATGACGACGACGGAGATCGAAGGAGCGAACTTTTCCGGCGAGGGGGGTTTCAGAGTGAGGTTTATCGACGATCCGTACGCGGTTCCGTTGGTTGTTCAGTCTTCTTCCGGTTACATCACGATCAACGTCAACGAAGAGAGCTGCGGGCCTTCGTTCTCGGACAGCGACGCTTCGGCAATGGCAAGCGTCGACGCTAGTGGTCTGTACTGTTTCGAATACGGTGGCGAGAAAGAAGGCGGCGGCGCGTGGAGTACAAACGAGGTGAGCGCGAGTGAGTCGTGTGAGTGGAACGACGATTTGCTTGCGAGGTTTCTAGGCGAGGACGAAGAAGACTGTGTTTGACCGTCTTTGGAGGGTAGTTTGGTCATTTCCTTGGAGGGTAATTATGGGAGAAAAAGTGAAAATGATTTACACGTTGTTGGTAAAATAGGTTAGCAAGAAAAATGGAAAAAAACAAAAATCAGTAAATGGATGGTCGTAGTCTCGTAGACTCGTAGAAAAATAGGGCTAGTTGGTAGTTAAGTGGTTTTAATGTGACCATTTTGGTAATTTCGGCACATTGCAGTACTAATGTTTCTAGGATTTAGGGGCTATTTTGTAAATACGGAAACTATTAATCCCGTGAAAAGTAAGTGCTTTATTTTACAAATGAATCCCTAGAGTTTTGCATGTTCTCATCATCTAACGTACGTTTTTAAAATAACCTAATGGATACTTAGCCTAGTTGAAGGCCCATTAAGCATAAGACGGAGATCAATGTAAAGAGGTTCTTGGCAAATTTTAACACTCATTTGTATTACTAGTTGGAGGAGGTAATCGAATCTTTGCACGACCCATTACAACAATTCATTGTGATGTTCTAGATTCCCTCAACGAATATCCTCTAGCCAATTCAATGTATAGATACCGTGTATGAGAATCTAAAGGAATCACAAATTCATCATTAAACATTACATATTGACCTTTGAAACCCGTTTCCACACTTGTTCTGTATTCTTGAGTGTCGTCTGTCCATGCCATAACTATATATTTGTTAGCACCATTGCAAAGTTTCAAAAAATCTCTGTCATCATTTGTGAGTACTCGAGAGATCCGCACGATTAGCTCTGTACTTATGTCATGTTCAATTTTTCGTTTTCCTTCACGAATCAATCTCCGTTTTTTTCTCGCTTCTCTCGACGAGTTTATCATCGAGAAAAGAAATGAAAAAGTAATTTAAGATTTGGTCTCTTAAAGTTTGAGAGTTCTATATATATATAGAGTGGAGTATTGAAATGAAATAGTTGTTAACGTTTTGAAATATATGTTATGCACATGAATATATTATTAAGGGCTTCGAGTTTATCTACTTTATTTTTTTATCCATTTTTTCTGTTTATCGCTTAATCATTTATGATTCGATTAGTGTAGTTTGTAACTTATCCACCGTTGTTGTTTACTAGAGAGAGGACATCCAAGCGGGGTTGTTTGCTGAGGACATCCGCGCATTGTACGGGATTGTTTGCTAATGTTAATTTTTTTATGGTTCTTTGTTTATTGTTATATTTTATAAATTGTTGATTTTTTGTACATTTTTTCGTATTAGTTTGGCTACTTTTGTTGTTTTCTCTTATTCTAATATTATATTTTGTCATTCATTTGTGTGGCATTGTTGTTATCATATATTAATGATTGTTTTTGATTTAGTTTGGACATATTTTATATTTTCATTATAACTTTAAACTAAAACGAAAGTGTGACCAGTGTTATAAATAAGATAAACCTTTTGTTTACCTTTTTTTTTCTTCTACATGTACTCATTTTTAATATTTTTCCTTTTTTTACTGTCATACTTTTAAATATTTTTAAAATAAATTCATTTGTTTTGGGTTACTAATAAGCTTGGACCATGCTTTACATGTTAGGATCGTTTCTACTGAATTCTAGTTTGGTTTGAGTTTTTATTTTTATATATGACTCATAATTTATTGATTTTGTGTTTAAATGTTTTACAATTGAGCATAGCACGCATGAACTAAACCATAAAGTGCGTGCTAATTTTGTTTTTGTTTTTTTTAGGAAGCGATTCATATTTTAAAAATTTTGTTTTTATGTTTTTTAGTTTTTATTTTAACCGTTAGAAGCTTTTTTTTTTAACTTTGCATAAACGTAATTATACTAATTGTTATACACTCTTCACACTGATATAATTTAAGTATTTGATTTTATTATTTTTAATGTTATTATTCTTGAAAAAAATAGATTTAAATTGAGAGATTTATTGTTTGTTGTTTTTTTTTTCTTTTTCAAGGAATATTATTTTAATGGGATTACATTCTTACGAATATCCAAACAATTTGGACTTAAAAAATAAGAAACCATGTGTTATATGTGTTATATAACACATATGTGTTATATGTGTTACGAATATATGTGTTATATGTGCTAATCTTTAGGGTCGTGTGTCTCTAGCTAGTGAATAAGATTGACTAAGAAGAAGATTCAAACGATATGTTAGATTTGTTAATTGATTTTTAACCTTATTCACACGTTCATGGGTGTATGACATGTGTCTCTAGCTAGTGAATAAGATTGACTAAGAAGAAGATTCAAACGATATGTTAGATTTGTTAATTGATTTTTTTATCTGGTGCAACCTTATTCACACGTTCATGGGTGTATGACAATATGACATAAACATAAACTTCGGATATTAAGTTTACACATTATTGGACTTTTTTTTTGGGCTCAACAAAAAATGGGTTCCGTATGTCCAATTTGAAGTATTTTTAGACACAAAATAGTATTTAGGTCAGGTTTCATCTGGCTTTGGTTCATACTGCCAATTCAAACGTTATAGACCGATCATTTGAAACTCGAATTCATCCAGTTGAATAAATTTCTTGATATCATCAATGGTTTGATCTCCTCATCAGAAAATTGGAAACTAATGATGTAGTCTTCATGGATTTAATTTGATCGAGAACCTTCAATGGTTGCGTGTTCGATTTCATTTTTTCTCCGACATTCCTTCCTAAGCCTATTTAATATTGTAAAGCCACTTCAGCTATGGAACTCAGATCATGTTCTTTAAACAACAAAACACACAAAATTATTTTAGTGACCATTAGAGGTTCCAGAGATACCAATAATAGTTTACATTTTTTTCTTCTAAAATCGGTAATCACTAATCACTAATATATGTATAGTTTTTATTGAATTTCAATTTATATAATTTCAAAAATAATATAAGAATCATATATGAGAAGAATTTAAAACAAAGGAAAAACAACTCAGCAATAGCATTATCAAATGCGTGCACAAACCCCAAAAGAGCTCACTCACTGAAACTATAGTTAACAATTTCTTTAACATAAAAAATATAGTTAACAATTTCACACGAAGTAAAAAGTGAATTCACTGTTTAACCCAAAATGAACTAACAAAATGAGACGGTAAGTTAGGTGTCGATCCCAATCACGGTCCCTCAGCTAAGGTTTTCAATGAAAGCAAACGGTCCCTCTGAAACAATAATAAATTCATCTAACTAACCAAGTAATTAGAAAAAAAAAAGTGATCGATGCAACAATCCAATTCCGATTCGCCTAGACTAAGGACGTCTTTTGCTTTCTTAAGTTACAGTAACAGAGAAAAAAGCAAACGAAAACTAAAAAGAAGACAAACAAAGGACACCACAGCCAAAAAAAACGTGAGAAGCAGATTCCTCTCTATACCTAAGACCATGAAATACAGTTTCATTGATTCAACTACCGTAATTGATCTCTTTCTAAAATTAAGCTAAATTGTAAGAAGGAAAAAATAGAATAAAAAGCCTCTAAATCTCAGGATAAAACATATTCCAAAGAATTTGGGGAGAGTAAATAAGAGGAGAAGAAGAAACCTCAAGTACAAAACAGAGAAGAAACCGCTGAAGAAAGCTCTCCGAAGGTTGACGATCGGAGAAGAAGACTCATGAGTCATGACTAAAAGAGGGAGACAACAGCATAATCACTTCATGGGAATCGGATGAGCTGCACCTTTAAATTCAACGAGGAGAGTTACCCGCACGCTTGTGCGGGCAGGAACTGAATAGAAAAAAAAACTAATTTAATTCTTTAAAATGTTAAGTTAAATTTTTTTTATATATTAAAAACCTGTTTAATTTTTTTTTAATTTTTATAGTAGTTCGTATGTTCAAATATAAATTATTTTTTATAAGTTTCGTATTAAATATTATTTTTCACTTTTTAAAATAATAAAATGAATAGTTAATAAAATGTTTATAGTATTACTCTACATATGCAAAATATAAATTGAAATTTTAAAGTCCATTTTTAAAGTTTAATTGAAATTTTAAAGTCCATTTTTAAAATTTAAGCCCAAATTGACCGTAACAAAGTTTTAAATGAACCAAATACAATTGTTACGGTCAATTTTAATTACCTTGATATAATAATTTGGGATAATATAATATGTAATTTCGTTTAGACCATTAAAATAATATTTTAAGTAACCCATAAATATACTTCTATTTAGACTATTGTATTTGGTACTATAAACATTCAAAATTATACTAAAGTTTGCATATACAAAAGTTCATTAAGCCACCGTATCTTCATTTCTGAGTCCATTCTTTATGACTGAATCCCTGAGCTCTCACTTTGATGCTCCATCACATGGTTTATGTAATAACGTCCAACAAACTTAAACCTGTAAATATATAAAGTGTATGAAACAAAATTATTTTAACATCATACATAATCATATATAAAGTGTNATTTAAGCCCAAATTGACCGTAACAAAGTTTTAAATGAACCAAATACAATTGTTACGGTCAATTTTAATTACCTTGATATAATAATTTGGGATAATATAATATGTAATTTCGTTTAGACCATTAAAATAATATTTTAAGTAACCCATAAATATACTTCTATTTAGACTATTGTATTTGGTACTATAAACATTCAAAATTATACTAAAGTTTGCATATACAAAAGTTCATTAAGCCACCGTATCTTCATTTCTGAGTCCATTCTTTATGACTGAATCCCTGAGCTCTCACTTTGATGCTCCATCACATGGTTTATGTAATAACGTCCAGCAAACTCAGACTTGTAAATATATAAAGTGTATGAAACAAAATTATTTTAACATCATACATAATCATATATAAAGTGTATAAAGTTATTTTTACATAATCAAATCTTACATAGCCTGGTGATGCTCCAGTTCTGCGAACTGTGGTTTTATAAAGATCTTCGAATAGGCCAATGTGTTTTCGATACATGGTGCACCTATAAACATTTGCAGTTTAAAGTGAATATATTGGTTACCTTATGATGATTATATCAGAACTATTTTATGTTACACACCTTCATATTCTCCGACTTTCACAAACCGCATTACACAAAATAAAGGTTCGGATTTGTATATGAGATGGCACCCGTTTGATTGCCATTTAGACATGAATTCAGAAGTGTAGTTGTCTTTGACACGACATTTTACAGTTTCATTCATACATGTTTATCAAATTAATAAAAAAAATTTAACAGAGACAACTTTAAAACGTAACTGTCCTTAAGGTAGAGTAAATGTCTTTTACCTGCCATTCAACAACGTGAGAACATTATTACTATTATTGGCACTCTCAGGTCTTCTTTTATCTTCCACATCTACTATATATACACTCACAGACATCTAATTTGGGGAAAAGACGGAATTTAGCTTTCCAAAGTGTTGCAAATCTATATTTGGTAAAAGTTTAANATCCCTGAGCTCTCACTTTGATGCTCCATCACATGGTTTATGTAATAACGTCCAACAAACTCAGACTTGTAAATATATAAAGTGTATGAAACAAAATTATTTTAACATCATACATAATCATATATAAAGTGTATAAAGTTATTTTTNCCACAAAGCTACAACAAATCCTATAAAAATTCTAGATTCCCGAACACAAAGTTACAATTAACTATACTCACATATTGTACCATATCAATAGTAAATTAATTAACGAAACACTTACCGAAAGATGGGATGGTTTATTTTTCCACGATATATATCATCCAAATCCTCGAATCAAAAGTAATTCTTTGGACTCAATTGTTGGACCAGCATCATAGTGGTGTCATCCGTGAATTTAATTTGATAAGGATGATGAGTATTCCTCTCATTCAGGATTGGATTGATTACTTTGAAAGTTCTAATATCATACCATTCACCATCGTCAATATATTTCTGGATTTTGGCGAGTGTATTTGGTAAAAAAGTAGTTTCGATTGTGTTACTCTTCACAGTTTAATAACAATTGTGTAGGAAGTCGTATATATAAGAATTGTTAAAAATTGAACTTTAAGTAAGAATGATGTTCAATTAACGACACTAACCTCTACATCCACAAGAAGCAGTACTATTTTTGTAAAGAACTCGCTGATACTCTAAGAATGTAAGACCTTGGCGTGTATACGCCAATTAGTTCTTCCGGGAAGAAGATCAATTAGACCTTAACCTTGGCGCTAATCGAATCTCATGATTTTCTCCAATTAGGGTTTTTCCTGTTTCTTCTCTATTATCGAAAACGAAAAGGGGATTCCAGATTTGTAAGAATACAAACAGTCACGATTAAACGTTGCGTCTTAATCATTTTAGTGTCTCACCTTTTGTTTGACTATTAAATATTTTTAATATTTATTATTATATATATAATTACATATTAAAGGTAAAGTTTGTAGTTAATATATATGATGTAAAATTATATATACATTTTATGACACAGCTAACAGTTATATGTTTTCAAACAACATTGTTGAAACCAAATAAAATATAATCATGTGAAATTTTTTAATAAAATGTTCTTAGACCATCTACAATGTATTTATCTATTATTTTATATATAGAATAAGTCAAAATTAGAAAATGGTTTTCTCCAATGTGAAAGTCTATATCTGACTATTAAATAGAGGTAGTGTTAAAGATATTCAAAATCACTTTATTTAAGTGAAGAAATATAATTCAAGTCTAAATATCCAGAATAATTATCCAACTACAAACCATAATTATACAGTCTCAAATACCTCTTTGAAAACAACATTAAGTGTTTTATTCTGGTATTTCCCATCTTTATCTGTAATTAATACCTTTAAGCATTTTCTGGTTGTGACTCGAGAGAAGGCAACATAAAGCTGTCCATGTGTGAAAACCGGTTTCGGTAGAAACAATCCAACATGTTCTAGCATCTGACTTTGACTTTTGTTTATAGTAATTGCAAACGCCACGGTAACAGAAAACTTTCGTCGCCTCATACGAAAGGGAAACTTTGCATCAGGTGGACTAACATACATCCTAGGGATAAGTACTTTATCACCAACCTTTTTTCCTGTCACGATTCTTGCTTCGATTACATGATTGGCCATCTGAGTAATAATTAACCTAGTACCGTTACACAAACCTCCCTTAGGGTCTATATTCCTTAGCAACATGACAGGTGCTCATATTTTCAACGTTAAAGCATGACTTGGCAATCCAGATACTTGTATACTGTTTAGGAAATCCTGAGTGTAGATCATATTATCATGAGNCAAAATCACTTTATTTAAGTGAAGAAATATAATTCAAGTCTAAATATCCAGAATAATTATCCAACTACAAACCATAATTATACAGTCTCAAATACCTCTTTGAAAACAACATTAAGTGTTTTATTCTGGTATTTCCCATCTTTATCTGTAATTAATACCTTTAAGCATTTTCTGGTTGTGACTCGAGAGAAGGCAACATAAAGCTGTCCATGTGTGAAAACCGGTTTCGGTAGAAACAATCCAACATGTTCTAGCATCTGACTTTGACTTTTGTTTATAGTAATTGCAAACGCCACGGTAACAGAAAACTTTCGTCGCCTCATACGAAAGGGAAACTTTGCATCAGGTGGACTAACATACATCCTAGGGATAAGTACTTTATCACCAACCTTTTTTCCTGTCACGATTCTTGCTTCGATTACATGATTGGCCATCTGAGTAATAATTAACCTAGTACCGTTACACAAACCTCCCTTAGGGTCTATATTCCTTAGCAACATGACAGGTGCTCATATTTTCAACGTTAAAGCATGACTTGGCAATCCAGATACTTGTATACTGTTTAGGAAATCCTGAGTGTAGATCATATTATCATGAGCACTTTTATCTGACGTTTCAATACTATCAGAGTTAAGATATCGTCTCTCCTCACCTGTAAATAAAAAAATAAAGATGGAATTTTAGATATGTGATATCTTGTTTTTTGTTGGGTTTTAAGCCTTGTTTTTGGTTAGTTTTGTTGCATAATCTTGTCATTCTAGGTTGTTTTAGGAGCATATGCATCTAGTGTGCTACCTCTCAGGTTCTTGGAGTAATATCATCACATTTGGAGCATTTGGACTTGTTTTCATGCAAAGAAGGAAAGAAGAGTGAAGTGGAGAAGAGGCACTTGATCACCACCATCAGCGGCCAAGACCATCGGCCAAACGGAGGCCGAGTGAAGCAAGCGATCAAGACCAGCAGCCAAACACAAGTCGATGGAACGGGAGACACACTTGATCGCCACCATCAGCGGCCACCTCCCGCGGCCAAACCTTTTCCACTTGAAGCCAGCGGCCACCTCCCGCGGCCAAACCATGCCTGCGTGAAGCCATCGGCCACCTCCCATTGGCCAAACCTTGCCCGCGTGAAGCAAGCGGTCAAGACCAGCAGCCAAACACAAGCCGATGGAACATGAGACGCACATGATCGCCACCATCAGCGGCCACCTCCCACGGCCAAACCTTTTCCGCGTGAAGCCAGCAGCCACCTCCCGCGGCCAAACCATGCCCGCGTGAAGCCATCGGCCACCTCCCATCGGCCAAACCTTGCCCGCGTGAAGTCATCTGCCACATCCCATCGGCCAAACCCTGCCCGCGTGGAGCCGCCAGGCTCCTCACTTGTTTTAGTTTTGATCCGGGTTTAAACCGGTTTGAACTGGATTGACCCGGCTCCCTTTTATCCTTTATCTTATATTCTGTTTAGCAGCCACTTAGGGTTCTTAAGCTTATCTACTCTTGGTTTGTTGAATGATTGAGTACTTCTAAGTTTTTAATAGCAATTTCTCCTTTAAATCTCTTAATCTATAATCTCTTATTATGATTTCACAAAGATCAAACTCTTTCCTTTGTGTGATCATGATGATGAGTGAGTAGATCCTTAGAACATTGGGCTAGGTAGATTAAGGAGATAGATGATTGATCTTTGATGTCTAAGGCTTTATTTATGTGTTTCCTATCTTGATTAGTGTTAATAATGCTAGATAGCCTTGATCATGCTTGAATCTAGACATTAGGATTTCCATGCCCATAAGATGTTTGATGAAATTTCCGAACCAAATTAATCAAGAGCTTTGTATTTCTAGCCAATGGAAATTGATGATTAGGGTGCTTAGTGGTATTTAGACTTGTTCTTAATGCATGCTTGCCTTGTGATTGCCTTTGGAAATTGTTGATTATCACTTGATTAGCATAGGAATCTCTATCATGGAAATGAATTGATTTGCATAAGTGTTCTTAGCCATAGGATTGTTCTTGATTGTTGCTTAGACATCTAGGATTGGTTAGCTATCTCCCAAGTCAATTACCTTGCCTAAGGTTCACTTGTTTAATCTTGATTTAAAGTTTGTTGCTAGTTGTGTTCTGTTTCTTTGAGTTTGCATTGTTTGAATTGTCTTGTTTTCTTTCTTTGAATCAGTTTGTTAGTTAAGATTGTTACAAAAGAACCTTTTCCTGTTTAAGAATAGATTAAGCATATTTGTGTATTCTTAGTGAGTTGATTAATGCAAATTGTAGATTGATAATTTAATTGATAGAAAAATACTACATCAATATGTATTTAATATTAGTATTTTCTAAAATTATCACTTCAATATCTATATTCCATATCCTATTTAATTTGCATACCTGGTAGCTTGCTAAACATAATTTGATTTATCTTATCAACATCACCATTTCTTGGACTTAGAATAGCTCTTTCCCTAAAGAACGCTGGATCAGTTCTGCTTGCAAAATTTTCACCTTAGATTTCTGTAACGATTGCTTGAATAGGATTTCCACTTGTATTCATTAATAAATCATCCGGAATTTCTATCTCCACATCTCCACTATTTGTTTCGTTGATTTTGCCATCCCGATATCAAGAAGCCACTTTGAAAAAGTGGCGAGAGCACCCGCATCCATACTATTATGTGCCTTGCCAAGTCTCAAATTTTCGGTAAGTTTAAGAACCTTACAACTATTCCAAAGAACAGATGAGTTGATAGATGCTAAAACTGTTGCTACTCTTCCTCCTTCTGTAATAACATGTAGAATCTGTCTAAAATCACCTTCTACCACAACAACTTTACCTCCAAAAATCTGGTCACACCTCACGATATCTCGCAAACTCCTATCCAAAGTTTCGTAACAAAGCTTGTTCATCATTGGAGCCTCGTTCCATATTATGAGCTTTGCTTCTCTAATTAAGTCAGCAAGATCAGATTCGGCATCGATCGTACACACATAATATTTATTAAGATTGATTGGAATACCAAATCTTGAATGAGTCGTTCTACCACCTTCCAAAAGCAAAACAGCTATACCACTTGAAACAACATCCAGAACAATATTACATTTAGACCTTAAATCAGCACCAAGAATAATCCACAAAAAAATTTTCCCAGTACCACCAAATCCATGAACAAAAAACATACCACCTTTGTCGAGCATTATATATTATCTAAACTAAAAATGTACTAATTATTGATATATACGAATATTAACATATGTTTCTATATATCCTCTTAAATTTTTAAAAATATTTTTTAAACATATGTTATTTATCTTTCTAATTGTGAATCTCTAATACAACTTTTTGAGATTTACTTTCTGAAACTTCATCAATATCTTATTCTGTTATATTTCCATAACCTTTCATATCAATATCGGATTATAATTTAACAATTGTTTTATTTATATAGTATTGATCTGATAAATATATCATAATTATTGTTACAAATAAATTATATCAAATTATAATTTAATTATTTATTAGTAGTTATATTATTAATGTACTTTTGGTTGGATCATCATATCGTAATCATTATTAAAAAGGTAATTTTATTGTGTTATCAAAACTAACACTCGAGAAACTAATGAAAGTGATAATATTAAAAAAAAAATTGAATTTGAAGAACATCATGATCATAATTATAAAATAAAAACGAATTTGAAGAACTCAAGAACTGGTTTAGTATTTCTTTTTTTTCTAGTTAACATGGTACAATAATAAGAGTTATATATATATATATATATATATATATATAACATGTAGAAGATAAGTTTTAACATTTGATAATATTATGTTTCCTCAAATTTCGTATTGAATATTTACAATATTCAAATTTACCATTAAGTTTTAAATATAAAAAAATTTGTTAGCATAATCGTTAATGTTCAATTTCCTCAATTTTCGTATTGAATACTCATACTATTAAATTTGACCATTTATTATTAACGTATTATCGTTCTTTTTAGAACTTTAATTTATTTTTAAATAGTTTTACTTTTGGGTTATAGGAATATAGGGAGTTTCCCGCACTCTTGTGCAGGCAAAAACTTTTTAAAAAAAATTATTGTCTAAACTTTTTTATGATCAAACATAACATTAATTCAATTCTTTTATACGCTTTTATGGGCAGATATATTTTTAAATAATAGTTCAACTAATTTAACAAACCAAAAGGTAAATTAATTATAAGACTAAAAAAGATTCCAACAGAAATGTAAATGGAAAAGAATTATCAAAAGAGAAGCCATAATTTAATCTTCAATAATAAGGAACGGGAGTAATTTTTCTAATATAAACATAAAGTAACATACTTAGGGGAGTTACCCGCGAGCATACACGACCAAATGTTTAAGGCTAACAAAATTGACTTCTAATGTTGTGATTGAGCGCCTCTATATTGATAGCTTAATATCCAAGTCAAACCTTCATACTTATCTATAGAAATTTTAAAATAGAATTTTTAGAAAAAAAATATTTACAAAAGATTTAGCATTTATCTTCCATTTTTAATAATTTTAAATGGGATATGATTATTTTAATCCAATTTTTTCTAATTTTATTTTTAAGAAAGAAAATTATTCTTTAAAATTACTCGTTTTTATTTTCAATATATATATATATATATNAAAACCTAGATAGGCGTTAGATGTTTTTTAGGGACAAAGCTAAACGACATCGGTTTACTTGGAAAATTCTGAAAATAAAATTAACGGGCTACCCGATAATATTTTGCTCAAACCCGTTAATAATCGGGTCTTAATGGGTCTGCCCGTATAAACCCGTTTATTATTGTAGATTTTTTAAGTGGGTTCAGATCTAAAAAAATAAGCTAGGCCTGTTTAGACCCGCGGGCTTAATACCCATTTTAACATCACTACTCCTAAGTCGCTATCTTTATCAGAGTTCGATTTATTTAGATTCAATTTTTTCATATATATTAATGGTGTTTAACTAGGATTCAATCATGTCTCATTAATATTATTTATTCTGTACAAACCTATAAATAATTTAATTTCACAAGTATATATATATATATATATATATATATATAATTGTTTTATTTGTTCATCCACCTAATTATAATTGTCAGAACATTTTGTCTTATTTAGAGTATTTGTTCCTCCTCTTGGTAATAAGAGTATCCAGCTGGAAAAATATGATTTTTTTCGGAGATTTACAGCAACCCTAAGAGATTTTGTTGGGATTACAAACGATTGTATTATCTCTTCAAATTAAATGGATATTTGTAGTATATCCTCTCGAGATTTTCAGTTCAAACCGTCATAATTATCTATAGATATTTAACATTTTAGAAAATAGAAGTTTTCATGAAACAAATATTTACAATAGATTATAGTATTTATTTTCCATTTAAAAAAAAATTAAATAAATGGGATATGAAGATTTTGTAAAACGAAGGGATCATCGGTTCTTGTTTGCGAAGAAAGAGTAAAACGGCACACAACTCAGAAGAGAATAATAAAGCGTTAGAGCCAATGACGAAATAGAAGGAATCAAAGAAGAGAATGCTTAAAAAAAAAAAGAACAGAGCAGAAGCAGTGGAACTAAAAACACGATCAGAAAAATAGAAGAGATGCGAGAGACTAATCCATATATTTATAGACTTACGGTTTCCATCAAAGTTTCCTTTTTGTTTTTTATAATTTATAATTTCCTTTTTATCTAATTTTCGTTTAAAAAAAAAAGTGAAACAAATAGTTTGTAGAAATTTAATATTTTTTTAAAAAGGGATATTCTCAAAGAAATATTCCCAATATATTCAAGTATTTATCTTCTAGTACTTTTAAATTATTAATCAAAATGAGAAATTTACAATTTATTTTATATTATTTATCCATCTAAAGCAATTTCAAATAAACAATAATTGTAAATTGTTACAAAAACGCTTCTTAATCTTCCTTAATCTTTTTTTTTTTTTTGAAAAACCTCTGAGATATGAAGTTCTGAATTTAATTCATATTCCTTTCTTCTTCTTTCTATCAATTTAATAAAAAAAATGACAGTCACAATTATTCTATGATTTTTTTAAAAATAAACAGAATTATAATTGAAATTCCATCTTCTTTCTATTTATTCAAGAGGGGTAAATAATTTATATGGCACAAAGATTATATTATTATTATTCAAAAAACAGAATTATAATTTAAATATATTTGTAAATAGAAAGAAATCCAAAGCATACACACATGCTGTTAAACTTTATAAATAAACAACTTTTAAGGGCTATCGATTGGCTTGACGTAAGCACCAATTCGATTAAGACATGCCATGCCATGGAACCCAACAATCTTGTGACCTTCCATCCCCAACACGAAGGATTCGCCCACATACTCATAATCTTCTTCTCCGTTTCCCAACACTTGATATGGTATACCCTTGTTTGTCTTGAACTTAAGCATCGTTATGTTTTTGAATCCGATCAGTTCAGTCAATTCACGCGCTATTCCATCGTTATGTATTTGACCGTAGTGTCCTTCAACGGATGTGATGTATTCATCTCCTAACCAAAGCTTAAACTACACCAAACATAAAACTATATTAACATTAAAAAGTTCATTGGGTATAATTAATTCGAGAAATAGAACAAATACCTCTTTGATATCATCACCTGGGATGATCTTCACGTGATCGTTTCCATTTACAGTTTGGTACTGTCCGTCGGCGTATCCGTTGACGTACTCGAACTTGGCCGACTTCACAACTGAGTGTTCGCTTGATATACTATTATCTTGTAAACACCTTCGTGGATCCCATCATCCCACTCCTGGCAACCAGAATCCACACCAACTTAATTATAATTTAAATCTATTTGTAAATAGAAAGAAATCCAATTTTTTAGAAAATTACCATAAATTTTTATGAATATAATCCACCAAAATTTTTCTGCAACTATAACATTAGAAGAAAAAAACATTAGCATCAATATTATTTTTTAAAATTAAGGATTCGGGTTAACAAAATTTTTAATAACTGAATTTCATTATATTCGGTTTTATAGATCTACAATTATGATCATCCATGAATTTACCTAAAAAAAAAAATTAAGATTTTATTTCAAATTACCAAAGAAGAAAATAAAATATAAAGAACAACAAAACATACATGTTTTAAAAGATGAAGAAATTGCTTGATCTTGATTTCCAAACAACCACTATGAAAAGAGAGAATGAAAAATTAGAATCCGATGAATCATATAAAAGACCAAGATTATAATTCAAAATAAATTGGGCACACATATTATATTATTAAATAGAATTATAATTTATTAGGCACACATATTATATTATTTTTTTAAAAATAGCATTATAATTAAAATCTACTTATAAATAGAATGAAAAAAGTTTTTAGAAAATTACCATAAATTTTCCATGAATATATTTCATCATAATTTTCTGCAACTATAACATTAGAAAGAAAAAAAAATTAGCATCAATTTTATTTTGAAAAATGAAGGATTCGGGTTAACAAAGATTAATACCTGAATTTCATTATATTCAGTTTTGTAGATCTACAATTGTGATCATCCATGAATTTACCTGAAACTAAAAAAAAAAGATGATGAGTTTATTTCAAATTGCCAAAGTATAAAAGAAAATATAGAGATCAACACAACATACATGTTTTCAAAGGTGGAGAAATTGCTTGATCTTGATTTCCAAACAACCACTACAAAAAGAACAAAAAGAGAGAATGAAAAATTAGAAATCATATAAAAGACCAAAATTTTAATACAAAAATAAATTTGAGAACATGATAATAGTTTAGGTTTTTTTTTTTCCTTGTTTTTGAGTTATGGAGGATGGTTAGGGTATCTAGTATTTATAATAGTAAACGACCTATGATTTTAGGGTTTTGACTAAGACGGTGTATTCTTGACAGATTTTTTTTAACAAAGCCCATTTAGATTTTTTGCCTTTTTTTAAAAGAATTTTGACTTTTAATTCATATATTTTCATAATTGATTTTTTAATAATTTTTTTAAATTATAATAAGGGTAAAAACGTCCAGATTGGATTCTCATTAATGGCAAATTAGTAATCTTAAGTCTGAGGATGAATGTGGTGCGTTTCAGCAACCTAAATAGAGAACAAAAGCTTGTCCGAAAATTTTTTAGGGGTATTTTTCATTAAAGGCAAGAGAGGTCAAATTTTGTGAGATTGGCTGTGAGCCCTCTCGACTTCTCCTTTAATATATTAGATTTTAATTTTGTTCCTTTTTCTTTTTTTCTTTTGTTTTACCGATGGCTGTAGGTTTTTTCTTTGGACTTATATCTTTTTGGGTTATAATATATGAGCTTATAAAACAACAAAAATGATATTGGCCCACGGAATTTGTAAAATATTAGGCTGACGTGGATAATCTTAGATGAGAGAAAACTCTGCTATTATATATATGATTTCTGGTGAATTTTATTTAGTCACTGATAACCAGTAGTAAAAATATACATATACAGGTTGTATAATTCTTGTAAAAACTGCACAATTTCATATATTTTCTTCTAGCTCCGTCTCTATCTTCAAAGCAAAGCCAGAGAGAGGTATACAAACAAATCAAACCAGCTATGTTCTGTCCTGAAAACTCGGAATCAGAAGAAGCTGTTTTCATGTTCTTTTCACCAATGAGATTCCATTAGGATCACCACCCCATTCTTCAAACACAACTATAACGTTCTGAGGCCTTAGCCATGAACGAGGTACATGGTACCATCTTTGTGAAGCTTCACCACAGTTACTTAGACATTTCTTTGCGTCGTAAGTTCCAGCGTAGTTACAACGTCCGCAAGATCCTTGAGCTTTATAACCAGGCCAGTGACGTCCAATGTTTCTACCATTTATCCAAACTTGACCTTTACCCATTGTGTTCATGTCTAAAGCCAATGGTTCATTTCCTGCTGGTGTGGCAAAAGTAGACTGCAACCCAAACAAAAGATATTAGTTTCTCAAATTTTCATTGTTTCAAATCTAGACATGATATTAGTCCTTGTGTTTTGTCTTACCTTGTACCAGGTCAATGGTTGCCTCTTTACCACAAATGCTCCTTGAGTCCATCTTACAGAGGAACTCTCTGTGTTGGTATGAAGACTCAAAGCTTCACCCTTTACACCAACCTGTTCAAATCAAATTTTAAAAACATTGTTATGAGTTTAAGTTTGTTACTAGGAAACTCGAACTTAAAGTTGGTTTTGAATTTTAGGGAGAACCTTATAGGACCATTTCCATTTCGACATGTCCCATGTTCCGGAGTTAACTCCCTTGAGTGTGACCGGACCAAGAACTCCTTTATTCCACTGTTCGAAATGCGTACCAACGTTCTGCAAGAAAACCAAGAACCACAAAAGCTCAGAACCTAATGATGTTCTTGGCACTAAAATTTTTTATAAAGAGAGCTAGAGTATCTCATCAGGAACTAACCGGGAGACCAACTACAACACTCAACAGAGCAAGCTTGTTGACACCTGCATGTAGTTTAATCTTCTGGCTAAATGTTACTCTCGTGTTCGCTAGTGTTCCATAAGCACTTCCTAAAAACAGAGAAATACCAACAATGTTGTCAGCTTACAAACACTAAACAACACCGAGACAAGAGAAGCTTCTGTTGTTGCTATTTATTACCTGAAAGCTGCCCATTGACAAACACATGAACAACATGTCCAGCTGACATAACGGTAAGAAGCGGGAAATCACCAGTCGTCAAAAACCTCTCACCAGCACCAACTGTAATGCTGAGTAAAAATACCCGTAAACAAAAACAAACTGTGATTTTTCTTTTCTAAGATTGAGACAAAAAAAACTAAGAGAGTTCTGATGTTGGGATACTTACTCAGTTAGATACCAGAAATAGTCAGATTTGTCCCAAGTCATGCTTAACTGTTCCACAAGCCCGTTTCTTGCAAACGTGCCAGCTTCATTCGCAGAAGGAGCCGCTTCACTGTATGATCCCCAAGAGAATCCGGTACCAGTAGGAACCATATTCCTGTGTATGCCTGGTGCATTAACCTGATTATTCAAAAACACAGAAGTGTCAATTCAATCTAAAGATTAAGAAAGATAATTTTCTTTTAACAAAATAAAGTTTTCTTTGTTCTGTTTTTACCTTTGCAGTGTTGTAAACCTCTGTTTTGCAGTCAGGTAAAATACTAACTGACCAAGGAGGCAAATCATACGGGAATCCACGGAACATAACTCTCGCTGCAGATTTCTCATCTTTGTTTGATAAAAACGCAGCACAAGAGGATTTAGACCAGAACACATGAGCCTGAAAGTAACATTCAAAAATCATAAGGTTCCTTTCTCAGTTGAAATTTAACATAACTACAAGTTTTAATAAGATTTGATCTTTACTTCTTGTTTAGCTCCAAGCGATGTGACAGTAGCATCAGCAGAAACCAAAGCTGGCTCACTTAGTTTGATGGCTCTATGCAATGCTTTCAAATGACTATACTTTGGTTCTCTTGTTAAGCCTTTTTGAAGTAAACAGAATCAGATTAGTATATCTCATTCAGAGAGATTTCATTATGTTTTGAGGTTTGGTTAGTACCGTATTCATCAAGAGGAGCGTCGTAGTCATAGCTTGAAGCCATGAACTCGCCGGCTGTTCTGTCGAAATTTGTACCTCCATGATACTATAAAAAGATATATATATATATATATATATATATATATATATA
>NC_025686.1:23161615-23179079 GCF_000633955.1 Camelina sativa | reverse complement strand
AAACAAACACACATTAAGCCAAGTCGATGTGTATTATTCATATGTAACTCTGTTTTTATATTATTTACCATATAATAGTTGACGAAAGAACCTCCTTTTGCAATGAATCGTACAACAGAGTATGCAACATCTTCGACTGGTCTGTACGGTACAGCACCTCCAAACTCTGTGTACCAACCGGTCCAATTCTCTGTCCACATCTTCGGCTTGTTGATTGCGTTTGGTTTAAAATCCTCACAGTAATAACCATTGCATGTGTCTATCTGTAATTTGCATTTTTATACACATTAGTGAAAATAGTAAAATATGAGGTAACATACAAATACAATTGTAAAAAAATCTAGCCAAAAAAAAAAAAAGTAATAGGTTGGTGATATATTTGGTAGTTATAACTTATGTAAACTCTAGTAAATCATACCAACTTAATACTTTAAAGATCAAAAACAAAAAACATGTTTGTTGTACTTTAGCCAAATATATTAGTATGATTAGAAAGAAAGAGGAATGAAAGAACGTACAATAGGAGAAGGAGCATCTTCTTGCTTGCACATAATCCATGGAACACCTGTCGAGAGTCCTAATGCCATTTGAGCTACCCATTTTGTATAAGCCTTTCCTGGTGCACCAATCTCCCATTCCACTGGTCCATATTCATTCTCAATCTGTCCAATTTATTCATATTTATGTAATAAAAGAACTTTTAATTTGAGCCATATATGTCTTGAAATCATTGGCTAATGATATTTAATGAAACAAACCTGTGCAAGAATGATTGGTCCTCCTTGAGTTTGAAACAACTTTTCTGCTTTCATCAGCCATACAATCTTTTCAGTGAATTTCTTCATTGCAGCCTTTACAAAATCATCATTTATAATTAATATCAAATCATCCAATCAGAGGATGACAAAAAAAATTAATACGATGAGAGGGAAAAAGTGAGTTTTGTTTTAGAGTTTCAAACCTTGAAGGGTTCATTATTGGTTCTAAAAGCAATACCGGGAACAAATTTGAGCCAAACCGGAAATCCCCTATAAACCATCAAAATATTTTAAAATTTTGAAATCTGATAACCAATCATTTTATCTTTTTAAAGGAGGGAAATAGAGAGTTTATTATATTTGTACCCAAAGTTCCATTCAGCACAAACAAAAGGGCCAATTCTGAGATTGACATAGAGACCAGCTTGTTGCGCCAACTTGATGAACTTAACCAAATCATACCTGTCTCCAAAATAATACTGGAAAGAATAATAATAATAAAGAAAAAAATTAGAAGAGATGTGACTTGTGATTGAAGAAAATCAAATAAAAAGATATTTTTGGTAGATTATTTACTTGTCCAGGAGAAGGTTCATGGCCATTCCAAAACACATAAGTCTCAATAACATCCAAGCCTCCTTCTTTGGCTTTCTGTATAAGACCAGGCCACATCTACACAAAAACAGAGCATTCAATGAACCATTTAATTCCTCTGTATTTTAAACACTTCTTCTGAAAATAAAATACAATAAAAACTTTTGAATATATTATGTAGATAATAAGCAAAACCCATGTGAAGGAGAAAAGCTTGGCAATGAAACACATTACAGAAAAAAAAACAAATTAATTTCAGAAAAACAGAGAAATATGAAAACTTTAATCAGAACTTATGAAGAAAAAAAAACTAACTCCAAAATATCAAAAATTTAAAAACATTGAATTGTAAAACTGTGAATAATAGTATGATTGATGGATTACCTCAGGGGTGCTTCGTGGATAGTGAATGGAACCAGAGAGAAGGATTCTTCTTTGTCCATTGATGATCACAGCTTTACGATCATAAGAGACTGTTGCTTTTACTATACATATCAATGATGAACAACAAAGAATCGCCACAAGAAGAATATAGGATTTATCTCTAAAGATCAATCCCATTTTCTCTGAAAAGAAAGAAAAAAAAAAATCTGATGAAAGGATAATTTTGGGTTTCGATTAAAATTGATTGTTTTGGAGTTATATATATATATATTTAAGGAGAGAAAGAAAGAGAGAGAGAAATGTAAGGTATTAATGGAGTGTATATCTTTTCTCTATTCTGGGAAGGGATTTTAAAGATAGAAGATATATAGTCTAATCCTCTTTGCTTTGTTTTAGAAAAAGATTTTCTTCTTTCCTTTTTCATTTTCCTTAACTTTTTTTTTTATTGTTATTGACTATAAATAAAAATATTCAGAAAATAGTTCATTTGAGGATAAAAATGGCAAAAAAATAAAAGGCGATTACACACAAATTTTATGAAAAATCCGCTTTCAAATAGTTAATATATATATTCTTATATATTTTTGAAAATTAATATTACCTAGATGAAGGTTGATAATTGATATTACTGTATATAATTAGTCTAATATGATCAACTCATGTCATATATTCCGTTTATATTTTTGTTGTTGTGTCACTATCCTAAATCATACTCGGTAAATGTTATTGTCGACAAAAAAGAAATACCAAAATGAATATGGTAGAACTTGTATGTATAAACTTCGTTGCAAGCCAAAAAAAAAAAAAAATTGTGAACTTTTTGATTCAGTTTTGGAGGAGTACAAAGCGGACCTTCATTTTCTTTGTAAACAAAAAGCCATTGTGTATGGGATCATGATACTTGTATTGAAATATTCTTCATACAACTTTTCTTGTGTTGAAATATTCTCCATAATGTAAGATTGTAGTAATGTGTTGAGTTTTATTAGTTCACATCTTTAGTTTCCGTCTTGACTCTTGGGAACGGAGGTCAAGTTGCCGCATTCATGACGAAATTAAAAGCTCTACCTTCCTACCGGACTTGGCCTACAGAAATTGGAAAGACTCAAAAACATGTGCCTCTAGTAGATGGAGTATTATCTAGAACCTCTAATAAACAGTATAAAATGTCAGAATCCAGTTTAAATTTGATTAGCTAATTAAATTAGCTTAGATACAGTTTTAAATTATCGTTCTAGTTTATATAGAGCTTAAGTGTAGCTAGTTCATATACGGTATATAGTACATATATATATTAAATATATGTATAAATAAATATAGAAATTTACTAGAGAAAACTTATTCTCTTCGCTTTTATATACTTTTGAACCGGTCTTTTTATAATTTCAGTTTCTTAAACCAAACTTTGGAATAATTCAAAAGAATAATGGAAAAAAACAAATGTTGTAGTTGTTAACAAACGGGTAGCTTGAAAACTAAGTTATATCTTGCTTTTCAATTAAAATAAGGCTAATAATGTAAGTCATGCATCTCAGATTTTCCATGCATCTATCGCTAAATCAAATTAATAATCAGAATCGATCGATCGGTTGACTCTTTTTGGTGCTTTCTGATAATTGAAATGGCTCTCTGAATTCTTGTTAACGAAGTGGCCAGTGGGTTAATATTGCATTCGTCAAGACTTTTTCATTCTACTGTACGTCTGTACATGCCGATCAAATATATTGTATAACATATACAAAAGAAAAAAAAACTTGTATTTTTTTTTTGGTTGATACAATAACTAATGATATGACCAATGAGAGTTTTTGACAAAATAACACGTTGTTGTTGTATTTGTTTATTCACTGATGTGATTTCTATTTTATCGGAAAACATTCATTCATACGATGATTCCACATCAGATTTAAAACGGAGGAACCCACAATAACTACAGTTTCAGTTGAGACAAAAATGCCTCCATGCGTGTTATGTGTGTGGAAGCCTTTACTACATTTAATTTATTAACCGATCAAGTCTTTCTGATGATTCGATCCTCATACCCGTTATCCAGATGGGATAAGGGCTTGTCTTTCTTTCAGCCAAGTAGATTAGTTAGCCATGTCAGGCAATGTTTTGTCCTAGTGGGTCACAAGTAGGCTCTTCTTACTCTTTTCTTTTTCTTTTCCTATTATATATACTTGGGTTACCTAAAAAGAAATATTTCGTTACCTAAAAAGAAAGATAAATATGTATGAATGGATGACCCCAAGTGTCGAGGTCTATATATCAATTCAACGATAAAAGAAGTATATATTATCTTTTGACCAAAAAAAAAAAAGAAGAAGTATATATTATCAATTTTAATTTGCGTTATGGAATATTCAATCTTCGATGTCATAATCAACCACCAAATCTTAATATTCAAATAACGATGTGAATTACGATGTTTATCTACAAAACTCAAAAAGAAGTTTAATTTTGTGTTTGTTATAAAATGATAGTTACGTAACTAACTCGACCACGAAACTAATACATTTATCCAATCCACGGTTTTTGTGAAAGGACATCGAAGTTTCAATTTTTAGCTTCCATTTTCCGATACTTACGCTACACTTATACGTCAAATGTCTTAATCGCATATTTACTTTTCTTTGGTATTACACAATATTTCTGTGAAACAATAATCACAATTTATAAACATATTAGTATTATTTTCAGAGTATTAGAATTACTCTTTTTTGAAAAATTGTGTTGACGTTAACTTTGAGTTCAAACTCTGTCTGAAAATAGATGATTTACGTTTTATAAAACTAGAACAGTTTTTTTTTTTAGATATTGGCTGTAAACTAGAAAGGTTACAGAAGATTTTGTACGTAACATAATGATAATTGGTTAATTATCATTTTACGTAAAGCATATATGATATATATCGTTGTAAATATTTTTAAAAAGAAGCATATATCGTATGCGTGTGTGCTGAAATGATGTGAGATTCCATGTAATCCGTTTTCGAATGGATCAGAGGATCTCGTTTATATTGAAGGTTATTATGTGAGACAAGACATGCTGATTAACGTAATATAAAATTAATTATCATATAAATTCTTGTTTTAACGAGTTGAGTTTGATTGGTAATGCTTCACTACAATAACTAGATTTGGACCCGTGCTAGAGCACAGCTTAAAATTTCTTTTATCTGTACTATAATTTCAAAATATAATATAATTTTAGAAGACGGTTTAGCATTGTAAACTGAGAAACGATTGTTATTTTTTTTTTTGTATGAATATGTATTTTGGTGAATGGAGATCTAAATGATTTATATCAATGTTTTTTAGTCAGGACCGGACCGGCCAGTCGGTTTGATCCAACCACAACCCGATAGGTATTCCGGTCATGGTAACCTCTAAAATTTAAAAAAATTAAACCCGCAAAAAAATAGAAAAACTCACTAAAAACCTGTGAACCGGTGGTTGAACAGGAGGGTCAGACCGGGTTGTCGGTCTCAAATTAAAATATTTTATTTTGGTCACACTTTAAACTCAAACCAAATTAAAAATAAATGTTGTTATTTATAAAAGAATCAGTTAGTTATTTTATCTAATCATTTAAAAGTTTAATTTTAGTTGTTTAGTACTCAACTATGTATGTTTTGTTCATATATTTATAGAAAAGTAGATGCTATATTCATAAAATGTAATCAAACTAATAAACTAATTGACCTGTAATTCAATCGGTCCGACTTGTTGACCCAGTGACCCGAAAGACTTCCGGTTCACCTTCCGGTCCGGTTTTAATGACATTGATTTATATTAAAAGCTTGGAAGGATATTAGGTCAGATTTTATTTTGAAATCCACATAAAATCTCAGAAATCACGATTAAGTGTGATTAATTGCCAAGATTTTATTCTTTTTTACGCCTAACAGTAGATTTTTGTGTCTAACACTATATAGTGTAACAATATATGGAATAATTAAGATTTTTTTTGGAAATTGTATAAATCATTGGAATATTATCTATAAAAGAATTCTTTGAGATATTCTGAAGTGTATTTGTAATTTCATATAGCCCACAAATTTCATCTATAACTTTTTTTTGTAACCAACCTATATTTAATATATTATCTATTTTGTAACCAACTTATAAAAATTATATATTTTACAAAAAAAAAGTTGTGTACTTCCGTTTTATTATACAAAAAAAATTGTGTACTTCCGTTTTATTATACAAAAAAAATTGTGTACTTCCGTTTTATTATACAAAAAAAGTTGTATACTTTCTGTTTATGATTGAGAGTATATTTTTATTCCCTTTAATAACTTGGTTAACATTGTGGTCTATCAATAAAATCTCAGGAAAATAAATTGGTAATATTGTGTTGTAGATCTTTGGAAACAACGTGATCTTTCGAAAATAAAGTTTGGAATATCCATAAACTATCAATTTGGAATATCAGGTTTAAGATTTTATGTTATAATTAAGGTTTTATTTGTTACTATTAATATATGGACTATCAACTTGTAACTAATTAATATATAGATTAATCTATAACCTATTTGTAACCATTTATAACCATTTATTAAAATTATAAAGTCTTGTAAAATATACCAAAACAATGTTATGTACTTCCATTTTATTAAAAAAGGATACAAATCGTATATTATAAAAAGAAAAAAGTAAATAAGCGACTATCATTGATCTCTCTACTGTTAAGTTTATCTCTTAAAACTATTTTGCTATTGTTTATGTCTCTTTCTTTGGTATTTTATATCACTAATTCAAGCTTACATAATTTTGTATGATAGCGATTAAAATGTCGTCGTTACAAAAATAATATAAAAATATGAATTAAGTCAAATCTTAGTCGCATATTGCATGGTGTCTCTTTCAGGCTGCTGTGGTCCGTGGATAACCACTTTTATTTTTTATATTATTCAGTTAATTATACTGCTGAGAACTAGTTAAAATGGTTTTATCTTTAATTAATTGAGTGGTTTCATAATAAATTAGTTAAGTAGTGGCATAAGTCTTTTAACGTATAGATAATGTTTAACAATCATCGATTGCTGTCAACTTATTAATATGTAAGTTTCAACTAATGCGTTTCTTAATTCGGTCACTAAAACTTGTCTGAATAGTTTATTCAAATATATAATTATGAAAGTGATATTCTGTTATCACACACACATCAACGCATTACGCATGGTGATGTGTCCTGTTAATGGAAAGTACAAGACTGCAAGTATACACCGTTCATAGTTATTATACTTATATCAACATAATCAGGTTTTGCTAGATAATTAATTTTTAACCAACCAAGCTAATTTATAGACAAATAATTATACTCAAATAATATTCGTGCATTTCTATATTTCACCTTGTAAACTTTTAAATTCTAAGCACATAAATTCTTGTGATGTAAGGAAAATATATATGGGGCTCAAAAAGTGTTGTACACTTTAGTTAGTTGGATTGGTTAATTGCGCCAAACACGTACATATCATAGAGCCAATGGTGGTTCATGACCACATCCACCGTCCAACTATGGCGCAACAACATGGCTCATTTTTTGCTTTGACCACACCACACCACGCGCACCTAAAGTTACCTAACCCATTAGGCATTTCCATCTCTCATTTTTACGTTGATTTGATTTCATTTCTATTTTTAGATATCTTTTTTCTTGCTTGTAATTCAAACAATGTTCACATTTGGTTGTTTTTAAAAACTTTATTCATATTTTTTTAGATTTTTGTTTTTTATTTAATTTGTTTACTAGTAATGCATACAATGTTCACATATAGTTAAATAGTTGTTGGAAGTATTAGTTGAACGTCGAGTTCGACCTCCAAACCATGTGTTAACAACCCTATTTTCAAGTTCAACTTACAAGAATATCATCCAAATTAACTAAGTTAATGTAAGCTAGTTTATTAGTCTAAATGATTAAGCGGTTGCAGGATCAAATGATATAATTAATTAGTCGGAGTCGGATATTAAATCTGATTAGGTGAAGACTTATAGGTCCTGTCAAATTGCTTAGAGTTGAATCCTTTCGTATTAATCTGATTTATTCAGTTTAGTTTGATTCGTTTACACTAAAATGGGTGTTGGGGACAGGTTTGGCTTTTCAGGTTTCATCTAATTCAACATTTTAAGGTGTTTTAGCTTTAATATTTTGGTTGGTTTGTTTAAGTATTTGGAAATAATTTGTTAGATAGTTATTAATTAATCTCTAATTTTCATTTTCTAAAATACCAAACAAATAAGCACGATGTCGATGAAAGTTAAACCACGATTGAGAACTTGCATCATTTGGACTTGGAGATTTTGAACCGACTCTATAGACAATGTCGAATAATGTTATAATTTATAAATACTATTAAATAGACCAGCATCATCCATTATTAATTGATCAATATGAAACTAATGCACTTCATTCCTTAAAAGAATCTTAATATTACTACAAATTTCTTTCGTGATGGATATAATATTGCAAGCATATATGAAAATGAAACCAAGTTCACACTGAGGAGTCAGTACCCTCTTGAACAATAATTTGCAGCGATCATAATTTCAACTTACGATTTTTCGAATATTTAAGATCGCATGAACGCAATTGATGTCTTGATGACGGACGAAAACAACGCGTTTTCGTTTGCTACCGTAGATGTGATGTGATTGCGAATGAGTGAGTTATAATATATGTTAGTTGGGCGTGTGTTATTATTGAAATCCACGTATATCTTTATCATCTTATTGCTAATTTGTTTTAAGGATAAGAAAGACAATGACACATCTCTTTAATTTTCTTTTTGATAATCATAACATATACTATTATATAAATTATATATCATATACTATATACATATTATCCACTAAATCATTTCAAATAAATCTTACGAACTCTGACTCCTTCAATTATTTTATTTTTGTGGACAGTCGTGGCGGATAAACTAAACTTGTTCACATAAGAAACAAAAACTAGAAGCTATATTTGGTTCTTGTCTTTTGACCTCTAAAAGACGATTGGGCTTACAACTTTAGAACTATTCGGGCTTCAAATTCTACTTCGGTCTTATGGGCCTGAAAACGTTGTTTTTCAATTTCGAGTTTTTTTTTTCTTTTCGGTTAAAAAGCTAATGAGAATTAGTGAGAATCCAATCCACAGTCCATAATACATTTTAACTACTAACTAAACACGAAATCATGGGTATAATATCTCTAAATTTTATCCAATCAAAATCAACACAAAATGAATATAACTTTCCAAACAAACTCATCTAATCATATGTGGTATCCTATCCAATATAAGTAGTTGTGTGTTAATTAATACAGAAAAGAAACAAAAGATAATATGTACAAGCAACAAGAATATATAATTTTTGTTGATGTCCAAATCAGTTACAATTAAAATATTTAGTTCAGTAAAAAGAACGTCAAAATTCTCTTTTATAGATCGGTGCCAAGGCACAAAAGAACGGGCTACAACATGAATTAGACGAGTTAAAACGATGAAGTGTATTACAAAAAGCGAGCTATGAGCTCGTCGATTCTAAACTTAGACGAGGGAGAGAGCTGATGCTTTCTATTTGTATTCTTTCCCTTTTCGTGCAACCTTTTTTTCGAATGCCGTATGTCCGTATTTTATAGGTAGTTGTGTCGGTTCGTCATCCGAAAAGACCAAAATATCCCTCCTTCTTTGAGGTTTATTTGGCCTTTTTTGGACTGGGCCTTTTGTTAGGGTGAAGATATACTCCTAACAATCTTATAACTGCTATTTTGTAAAACACCTTTTTAACGTTTCAGTAGTTTAAGCTTTTCAAAACCATTTCCAAACCAATTTTTTTGTTTACCATCAAATAGTTATTACAATGTTTGCCGTTTTTTCAACCGCCACCTTTTACTGCATAAACGGTTGATTAAACCACCGAAGTTAAAAATGTTACCAAAATCAACTCAATTATATATGTATCCATCCCTAAGGCTCATCCAAGCCAAAATTACACATGTAGATATTTTGTTCCCTACTACTCCAAACGCATATGATTTGATCGAAATTGAATGAAGTGTTAATAATCTGTGGACTGTGATCATAAATAAACGAATCATTTCATGTAGGGAGAGAGAGAGAGAGAGAGTTTCACATCACAAAAATCAATGTGTCACAAGACAGAGGATACGGCGATGAAGATTAGTGAGAGAGATGAGATCAATGGTCCCTTTGGGGAAATTTTATTGGGAAGAAACCAAAAAAGACAAGTCATGAAAAGTACCAAAATGTTGGACATAACTCCATTTGTACTGACACTTAAAATTGACATAATTCATCGTAATACACATATATACATACATATATCTCTGTCTTGTTGCTTCCAAAAGTGTTTACTTCCTTGGAGATTGTGATCTATAAGCCGCATACGTAGCCCATCTCTCTATCGTTTATTTTCTTTGGGATCTCAATCTTTTTTCATATCTATGTACGTATGTATATATGTATACTTCTGATGTATTGTAATAATCTTATAATCTATCCAAATTGACTATTTTTCCCTTATTATGTTTCAGTGGGTGCAATTAATTAGGGCTTACCTGATATGCACCAAATGATACCGACCCGTAATTATGTTAGTTATCAATCTTTCTAGATTAAACGGTCAGCTTTAACCGCTGATCAGCGACTAGTTGGTCAACCTAAGAACCGGTATATTAACCAATGTCACAAATCAACATATCTCTCTTTTTATTTTTGAATACCATTTAGACCTCCACAGTTAATAACTAAAAACTATACAATTTTAACAGAAACACTTTCAAATACCCCCAAAATAACACAATTACTAGATTAAGATCCGTGCTAGAGCATAGATTGAAATTTCTTTTATTTATATTAAATTTTAAAATAAAATATAATTTATAGGATTGTTTTTAGAAATCTTTTTGGATAAAATATTATACAATAAAATCATATGTTAAATATGATGTCTTGAAAAAAACACCTATTTTGTAAGTTTTATATTGTTAATTTTGTAATTTTGTGTATGAGAAATGATTATGTTTGTTGTTTGTTTTTATTTTAATTTTTGAACATGTTTGATGAAAGTGTTTTAATATGACCCGTTCTTAGGTAAGATTTTATTTTCAAATGCACAATAAGTTCTCAGAAATCACGATTAAGTGTGATAAATTGTCAATATTTTATTTCTTTTTTATGCTTAACAGTATATTTCATGCATAACAGTATATATTTTGTAACAATACATGAAATACTAAAGATTTTATTTTGGAAATTGTATAAATCATTAGAATATTCTCTTTAAGAGGATTTTTGGGATATTCTTAAGTGTATTCATTTAGCTCCTGGATTGACCAATTAAACTATAATATTTTTTATAACCAACTTATATTTATTGTATAACCTATTTTGTAACCAACTTATAAGAATTATATAGTCTACCAAAAAAAAGGTTGTGTACTTCTGTTTCAATATATAGAGGATCATAAAAGTGATCATAAGTTTTTTAGGTGTCAAAAATATAATACTTTTCTAAATCAGATAGATTCTCCCGTAGTTAAGTACTGTTTTTGTTAAAAAATTGTTGATAATATTTAATAGGTTTTGGTAGTAATCTTGGGAGAAAAACATAAAATCTAGTTTTCAGGAATTACCTTTCAAAATTTAATCCAATAATACTTAAATTTCGCATCATAATTTGATTAGAAATCACTTTCAAAACCTTATCTAATATACCTTTTTAGTGGTATATTATAAAATTAACAAAACAAGCATAATTGGATATGTTATCTAGTTAATCATTACTTTGGCGGTTTGATTTTAAAGTTCGAGCTAGCCGATCGGGTTAATGACTGTCGGTAAAGAGAAGTGTGTGACCACTTTCCAAATATGAGATCATGTTTATGTTTATTTGGGAAAAGAGACAAGACCATATTGTTAGAAGAGTTGGATTCGAATGCTCCATATTGCCCCCTTGCTTGTAATTCAGATAAAATAATCAAAATCTCTTCATTTACAACTTGTCATGTGTGATCTTCTTGGACATTTCGTGTGGATATTTTCTTTAAAGTAATAATATTTTGTAAATTATAACTTATTATCTGTCCATTTTACAAAATCGGAGATCTATACGAAGGAAGGAACAAAAACTCTCTCGGCAATTCATCATTGTATGTGAACCTTATATGACTATATATGGCGGCCGTTACTGTCTCCTTCTTTTTTTTTTCAGTCCCTGTTTTTGTAATTTTTATTCTAAAAATTTAAAAGAAATATATTTTTAAAAGAAATACTTTATATTTCTTTGCCCAATAAATACATATAAACTTTATAATTTTTGTTGGTCCACTTTGATCTCTAGCTTCTTCTTTTTATTTTATTTTAAATTTCCGATTCATATGTAGCTTTTTATATATTATTTTATTAAAAATTACTATTATTCTAGGTTAAATCGATCTTTTGGTGCGTCTGCCTTCTTTTTTTTTCTTGGGTTAAAAAAATCACGTCTTTCTTATTGTAAGATTTAGAATAGTTTGATTTAAATTCGGGTTTTTGATGTAAAATATCTACAAGTATAGGAATAGGTGTTAAAATCTCGAAGGAGATATATATTAGATTGATCGCATGCTGCTGTCTTTTTTTGAGAACCTGAAAGAACAAAAACCTTTAAGAGCTCAGAGAGCTAGCCTAGCTAAAGATCTCTCTCTCTTTCCTCTAGGGCTCTATCTCTGCTCACATCGATCTCCGTTTCCATTATCCAACGGCTCCGATTAGCTCGCTTTTCAAGAAGACAAGAACCCTGAACAAAGAAAACTTGTCAAACATTATAATATCATCAAATATTGAGAGAGAACTGGTCAAACTACCTTTCATTTGCTGTTAAATTTTTTATTATTTTTTTAACTTTTAATTTCGTTAGTATAGTGGTTCGGAACGATAACACATCAACACGAAAATGGTATGTTGATAAGCATATACAGTATTGTAACACTGTTATTGACATCAAAAATTCTAATGCTAGTAACGTTTACCCACGTTAATCTATATAAAAATACACGTTAAAACCATGCATTTCAAAAGTAATATATATTGATGTAAAGTATTTTGTTCATTCCCATATTACTACGCATGCATATTGATTTGTGCTGTTAGAATATCTATATAACTTGTTTTAATTGATGGACTGACCCAATTTGGTAAAGAATGAAAAAGTTGGCTAAAACTTTTTTGAGCCTGAAACGCAAAACCCCTAGAGGCTAAGACTGATGAGAAGTGATGTAAAAATGAAGAGTACAATTCATTTTTTGTACCGTTTTTTTCTCTCTGGATACTTACCGTTAAACTAACCAATAGTAATATTCATTTTTTCCTGACACCTATGCATTTTACCAGTTTCTTACTCAAAAGAAAACAAATGACTTTTTTTTTTGGCATGTGATGGTCCAGGATCTAAGAACCCACCATTAATTTATCTATACGAGTAAAGGAAGTTGGAGTAAGGAAAACTATCAACTGTGAAAGTACTTCTTTTCATCTTTTTTATCCCGTTTGCATGCATATTATCTTTTTGCCCCTAGTACTATATGCGAGAACGAGACCTGTGAGACTAATCCTAACATCCATGATCCATATAATTATTGTGCTCTTTTGGGCACATTATTTTGTTTGTTTTGGATTGTTGTACTTATACCAATGAAAAACACATATATCATTTGGTCACAAACCAATGGTTTTCTTTGTTAAATATGAAATTTATATCCTCTATATACTTATGATCTCTTTATGTTCGATCGAGAGAGTAGATAATTTATGAAATTGCGTAAATCATTTTGCCCATATAGAATATCTCATTTGACTTTGTACGCTGTGATATTGAGCAAATATTTATGTTTAACTAATAGTGCTAAGTTCGGATCTCATAAGATGCACTGGCCAAATCTTTAAGTTTTTGTTCAAATATAGGGAGTGATAGATCATATTCAGATATAAAAAGCTACTAAGTATAGTAGATCAGATTTTTTTCTTAGATCATTTAGTTTGAGAAACTGATATATAACAAATATAAATTGATGGGCAAAAATTTTAAATTTTGAAATTAAAGATGGATTGTCTCTTTGTGTGTGGGGGTCCTCAGTGATCTGTAAAATCTGATGAGAAGGAATTGAATAAGTTTGGCAATACTAAGGTGGGGATGTTTTCTTCCTTTACCATTCTAAACCTATCTCTTCATCACTCTGTTCATCTCCTCTCTCTAAATCTCTCTCTCCCTCTGACTCACTTCCTATCTCTCAATCATGGATCCTCTCTTTCTCTCTCCTCTGGGAGAGATTATTGATATATCACATGCACAGTTGAAAGGATCACGAGTTACATTTAGTATACTAGGGTTTCAAGAGATCTTGAATTTGTTTTGTCAAGTGAGTCAACTTAGATTATTAGGAAATAAAACCAACGAATCAGTGTTGGACTTATAATTATTTGATCGTTTGCAAATTCATACTACAAAAGCTGATCCACTGCCATTTATTTGGAAAAAAGCACTAATTCCTTTTGTCATGATCTATTTGAAATTATTAGTTTCTTTTGACGTTTTTCTCTTCTATATATATTTAAAGCTAACTGACTTTTTTTTTGTCAATAGAAAAATTATATCACGCTAGTTAGCTTTTCAATAAGAAAATGCTGTATAACTTCTTAAGTTTATTGTATCAATAACTGTTTTCTACTGATTAATTTAATAGAATCATAAAATGATAACATTACTAAGTTGAAAGATCATCTAACCTTTTTCATTAGTGATTCTTTGATACAATATGGTTTTAGTTTAGGGGGTATGAAAAGAACATGAGAAATCCAAATTTTAACTTTTTTTCTTCTATAGTAAAGCCTTGATGAGATATAGGAAACCCTATATTTGAAAAGACTACAAGTAAAAGGATCTTATTTGTTCAACAATGATCATGATTTGTGTGGCTCTCACTCTCGAAAAAATTTATATAAATTAGGGTTTTATTTTTAATTTTCTGTGTTTCTCTAGTGGGGTAAGGAAATTGCAGATAGGGTTCGTTCTGACTGGGGCCGTCCAGTACCATTCCACATACACACACTTTGTCTCTTCTGTTTGGTTTCGTATGGGTGCCATGGACTCACGTGAACCTCTAAATTAATCAATTATACATGTACATATATATTTAACTTTCTCTAAATTTTAATAACGACCATAGTACTATCAACTTTTTTTAATTGCAGATCAACTTCAGCCACGCAGCTTCTCGTTTGGATAGATAAACAATTATGTCCGTTATAGCATTAGTATATGCAGAGAAACTTATAGATTCAATCTCATAGTATATGGTATATTGGAAGAAAAAAAGAAGAAGAGAAGTTTGGGGTAATTTTTTGACATTTAGAAAATAAAAAACATATAACGGACACGATAATCATTACTATTACTTTTAAAATCTTTGGTAAAGGTATCCGGACTTGTCCGAAAGTAGGATTTTAGAACAGTATTTTTTTATCCATATCGTCTAAAAATCACTGTACAAGTTGATGTATACATAAGACATAAGTACCCTGACTCTAGACTCACGTAAACCATATATATAAAATAAAAGTATATAATAGCAACCATGTGTGTTTGGCTCGTGTCTCATCTCATTGCCTTTAAAAAGGATCAAACATAGTATAGCTTGGACTCTTTTTGCCGTCTATGATCTCTCTCAATCTCGCATCTTAACTCTATATATATCTCTCTCTCTGTGTTTTCATCTCTCTTTCTCAGCAATGGGTTCGAATTTTCATTACTCTATAGATCTTAACGAAGATCAGAACCATCACGAACAACCCTTTTTCTATCCTCTTGGATCCTCTTCGTCTCTTCTTCATCATCATCATCAAGTCCCTTCTAATTCTTCATCTTCTTCCTCGTCCATTTCGTCTCTCTCCTCTTACCTCCCTTTCTTGATTAACTCTCAAGAAGATCAACATGTTGCCTACAACAACACTTACCATGCTGATCATCTCCATCTTTCTCAACCCCTCAAGGTATATTTATAATAATTTTATATCAACTTTAATTGTGTGTATAAATTTTATCCTTGCACGATCTTTTTTTTTAGCTGCAAAACTTATGCTTAATCATGTAATTTTCTCAAAACATATATTAATCTGAATTTGTTTGCAGAAAATTTTACATAAGAAAATTAATCTATTAAATAAAAAGGGAGAATCGAAGATATAACTGTACGTATGTCAGATTTGTATTTCTTGCTTGGTCATAAACCTTGATCGTTGATATATATCAGGCCAAAATGTTTGTGCCTAACGGTGGATCATCATCATCATACGATCACATGGTGCCAAAGAAGGAGACAAGACTGAAACTAACGATAAGGAAAAAAGATCACGAAGACCAAACCAATACTCTTCGTCAAAACCCGACAAAACCCGATTCAGACTCCGACAAGTGGTTGATATCCCCAAAGATGCGGTTGATCAAGAAAACAATCACCAACAATAACCAGCCCACTGATCAGACTAATAATAATAATCATAAAGGAAATGATCACTGCCCTCTAAATCATAAGACTAATTCCGAAGAAGATCAGCATAAAGATCTCAATCTCAAGAAAGTCTTCACCAGGACAACCACAGCTGCGACCACGGAAAATCCCTACAATACGATCAACGAGATTGGTTATGGTAATAACAATGGCGTGATTAGGGTTTGCTCGGATTGTAACACGACCAAGACTCCTCTTTGGCGAAGTGGACCTCGAGGTCCCAAGGTAATTAATCACACTATATGTAATTATGTCATACTATATATATATATATATATATGTGTACCTAAGTTTAATTCATACCTTTAATATAAAAGAAATAGGTATATGTTAAGAACGCAGAGATATTAGATTTATTTAAAGCTACTGCATCCTTTAGACATTAAAGCTTTAATCAATGATATACATGAGTCCAATATTTTATCGCTTTGTTTTTGTCATCTATACGCTTACTAATCTTAATTTATTATTGCAGTCTCTTTGTAACGCATGTGGCATACGGCAAAGAAAGGCGAGGCGAGCCGCTATGGCCGCGGCGGCAGCTGCCGGTGATCAAGAGGTAGCGGTACCGGCCCGAGTGCAACAATCACCTCTGAAAAAGAAGTTGCAAAACAAGAAAAAGAGATCAAACGGAGGGGATCAAAAATACAATCTTTCTCCTCCAGTGGTGGCCAAGGCAAAAAAGTGCAAGATCCAAGTAGAAGAGGAGGAGGAAATGGAAGTGGAAACGGTTCCCGGAGATTCCGAGATCAGCAAATCAACAACTTCTTCTAATTCTTCGATTTCGTCGAACAAATTTTGCTTCGATGATTTGACGATAATGTTAAGCAAAAGCACAGCTTATCAACGAGTGTTCCCACAAGATGAGAAGGAGGCTGCTATTTTGCTCATGGCTCTGTCGTATGGAATGGTTCACGGTTGATCAAGATAATCACGATCTCCGATTACAAAAGGTTTATTTTATAGTTATATAGACTATAGTGATAATAATAATAATAATAATGATTAATTGTTAAATCTCGGAGTGAGTAATTTAGTTTTTGCAGTTGGTCTAATATCAGGAGTCAAAAGATTTTATAATAAGTGTGTGAGAGTTTATTACGATAGCTATAATAGCTCTATATGTTAATGGAGATTTTGGTTTAGAGTTTGTGTCGTTGTTTT